>NW_026930484.1:0-40897 GCF_032062105.1 Saccostrea cuccullata | reverse complement strand
TTTAAAATAAGCCCAGGGGCTCGACATTGGGGGTGATATTGGTTAGATGAATAAGAATTCTAAAAATATATAAACGTGGAAAAATCCCTTTTTTGCTATCAATAAACTAAATGTACTCCAAAAAGCATAACTTTAAGTTCATTTATTATAGTAAAAACACGCACACATGTAATTTAGCGCACTTCAATTTTAAATAAACTTTAAATATAAATTTATATTGTTTATAAACCATATTTTCATATAATTTGATTAAACACACATGTCCTATGAAACCTTAGTAAATTATTGTGATCAATACTTCAGTTTTTTTTTGTCCATAAAACCAACTAAATGCAACGGATGCATAAGAGAATATTTCATTCTAAAAATTAAATGGAGTGGAACATTTTACAGGTCAGAGTAAACATATTATACGTACGTCAAGTTATACGTACACGTATTTCACTGACCTTGTAAAATGTACAAGGAGAAAATTTTTGAATTAATTGCTTTGCATTCTTTTGTTAAACCATTTGCGGGAAGAAATAAAATTCACTTACTTGATAGGTGGCTGTTGAATATATCTTGGGATTCTTTTTTTTTCGACCCCGACTACTTATGTCAAGAATTGAAAGAAACACTGTGCTAGTATGCAAGTGACATACCTTAAATACCCTAACAGTGCTAATTGCCCTCTTATTTGACCTTGAGTTATATGCCTGTCACAGGTGATTAGGGTAATTGGGTATTATTTAATCATTTAATTGTATCTATTGTCATAACTTGATAAAAACTTATCTTTTAAAAGAAGATCCGCACTTCTCTTGATAATCGAAAAATGAAAGAAAAAGAAAATGGTAGTAATTGTTTTATAAAACTTTTCTAAGGTAATTACTTTAGCACCGGAGCCCTAGTGCACTTTTTGTCTGTTGCAAAAATGATATTTACTTACAAAGAGTTTTTATATAATTGAATTACTACAGGTGTAGTTAAGAACTGCTTATGCTTGTTTACGGAATAGTAAAGACATTTGCCGAATGGCTCCTATTTATGTAGCTGCAGATCTGTAACGTTATGGTTTGACATATTTGTCTTTGACCATAACGCTACAGATCCCGTAGTGCAAAAAAGGTGCATTTTACGGCGCAATATTTTTTGCGCTCTTTTGGGGAGAATTTCTCCACTTTCTAGCATTGGTCAATCAACTACCTTTCACTCCCTGATTCTAGACACATTCTGTATCCAATATGTATAGTTTATCCACCTCCCAACCATTTATAGTTGTCTCTACAGGCAATAAACTCGCTTGAAGTGAATTTTCAGTAATCTAACAAATAATTTTAATCAGGCGAGTTTATCACTTGTAGAGACGACTATAAAGGGTTGGGAGATGGATAAAATATACAGATTAGTTCAATAATGTATCTAGAATTAGAGAGTGAAAGGTAGTTGATTGACCGCTTCTGGAAAGTGGAGAAATTCTCCCCAAAAGAGCGCAAAAAATATTGCGCCGTAAATTGCACCTTTTTTGCACTAAGGGATCTGTAGCATTATGGTCAAAGACAAAATTATAAAACCATAACGCTACAGGTCTGCAGCTACTATTTATGTTGATAAGTTGATGTTAATTATATGAATCTAAATTTCAATTTTGTCACTGGGGTACGATCGAGCAATTTTTGATAGAGTCATGTCCCTTGGACTAAGAAAAATTTCAATTACTTGCAGTTTTCTTCGCTACGGTTGCAAATACTGAAATGAAATTTGGTAAAGAAATTTATCATAAGAATATCTAAGTCAGGTTTTGTTTTGGGTACAATCGAGCAATTTTTGACAGAGTTGTGCCCATTGGACTTAGAAAAAAAAAACTAAGGGGTAAGTGTTTAACTTTAAAAAATCTCTTCTTTTATTTCCAGCAAGTGTTCATATTAAATCAACTATATCTGATGTTTCCATATCCGAGATACACAATAAACCCTTTTATGTTATCTAATTTGAAGAACAAAGCACTATTCAAAACACCCTTTTCAAGGTTTCTTAAACAGAAACAGCTACGATAAACATGTCTTATTTCAGCTCTGCAATTACAATTTAACCCCTGTCTCGATTTTAAGGGATACATGTTCATAGTGTACATTTCTACAAATACATAAATATTAAATAGCAAAGCATTTGGTATCTAGTCAGTCCTCTTTGTGCCCCGAGGACATAAAGCCCGCACCGAGGACCGCCATCTTTGTTTGTCCATGCACTGATATTTATTGTATTATTGCTCAAGTCCACCCCCGATCTTTCATCTCAATTGTCTACTGAACGACGCCATGCATGTCGCCTATGGCCCCCCTTCGTTTTGCTTTCCTGGTGGAGTCCATCTTAAGGCTATCTTTGGTATATACGTCGGTTGTTGCCATTCTTAGGACTTGGCCAATCCATATCCA
This sequence comes from Saccostrea cuccullata, assembly GCF_032062105.1. NCBI lineage: Eukaryota > Metazoa > Mollusca > Bivalvia > Ostreida > Ostreidae > Saccostrea > Saccostrea cuccullata. The sequence goes on along the minus strand of NW_026930484.1, from coordinate 38,480 downwards.
TCGTCTCTCTTTAATATGGTCGAATATGACAGCTGTTTGTGTTCTCATTGCTGATCTTAATCGGCCAAAATATCTTTACTATTCTATGGAGTCTTCTTGTTTCGAGTCTTTGAGTGATGTTATTTGTCATCTTCAAGGACTCGGATTCATAAAGAAGGACACCAGTGACATGTGTTAATTTTGTTTCTGATCATTGAGGATTTCCAGATCTTCTGTAGGTTGGCAAAAGTGGCACGGGCTTTTGCAATTCTATTTCATAAAACAATACAAAATAGGAGCAGAGCAAACACTGACCTCCAAAACATCAGAGGTGAGATCAGGTGCCATGGAGGAGTGAGCATCCCCTGCCGACCGGTCACACCAGCCGTGTGCTCCTTGTCATGATCGTGAAATAACGTGAAAAATCCGTCGTCAATTCAGTGTATAAATAATGGACTAACAATTAGTATGAAAAACGTCAGCCAGCATTTGACTCAATGATAAATTGTATTTGCTGACAAGGTCATGATATCGACCATAGAACTTACGAAATGATGAATTTAAACGAGACTGCTGATAGTCTTGTTTCATCAATTTGTTTGTCGATAATTTACCTCGTTTTAAAAATTGTTCATACGTAGAGCATGCTCTAGCATATCGAATCAACTGAGATATGTATACTCCGTATGCAGGTGATGAAGGTATATTGCTGCATAGGTAAGGGAAGTTGACGATAGAAACGGTTAAAGTCATCACGTTTATCATAGAGCTTGGTTCTTAGATTACCATTAACGTCTTTTTCAAGTAAAATATCAAAGTATGAAACAGATGTGTCAGACTCTCTTGCTCTTGCATTAAAATACTCTTGCAAAGTCGATAAAATTGGCATACAGAGTTCCATTCATTGCTCTACTCTATAAATTGCCTCAAGGAAAATAGCTGGTCTGTGCATGTTTCTCCTTTTCTAAATCCAACTTGTTATTAACAAAGTTATGGGTCTACCACTGAGGCCATTCTGTTCTAGATGACTCTGCTTAAGTCTTTGCTGGTTACAGTACACAACGTACTAGTAATAATTCCTCTCCAATTATTTGTGTCAGCTAAGTCACCTTTCTTGGGCAGCTTCACTATGAGACCAACCTTCATCATCTGGTGCTGTTTCTGTCTGTCAAAAAGTTTGCAGGATATCGGTGAGAAGTCTGGGTGTTAATGCTTCCTCATCTTTTAATATTTCTGCATGTATCTGATCGACTTTCCCATTCTAAAGAAGTTGATGGCCTGCTTTACTTCCTCTATAATCAATGTCCAAAATGTCTAAACATTCATGGTCATTCCTGATTTAATGCTGTTTCAAAGTGATTTTTCGAACATGTAAGTTCTACTTTTATACTTGCGGCAAATTACTTTTTTTTGTACTGATTTTCTGTGCTTTTGAATCCTCCACTCAGAGTTTTTGTGATGCAACATAAGATCCCCGTGTCTTATTTTGAAGCAGCATCCTGTGCAAGCTTGTCAACATAATCCCTCTTGTTCCTTCGTGCACTTTTCTAAATTTTCTCTTGGAAACGAGGCAACAAGAACTATGAAGTGATTTTCAACATGATATGAGTTTCTTTAAAGTAATCTTTCCACTTGATTGCGTAGTCGAACACTTAATTGCCAGCTTTAATAGCTGGAATTTTCTGCACTTCAGACAAAGAAGTTAGATTCTTCAGTTGTTGAGATTGTAGAATTGTAGGGTCATATATGGGCCATTTTCAAAAAAAGTCCACTTTTTTGTCTTTTGATCTGAATAATAGGAAAACATTTTTTAGAGTGAAATTTTTTTTCCCGTTGGTTAATATACATGGTCATATAGCTTATAAGTAATTTTATGATCATCTCCCAGGTGTTTTATAAAAAATATTCTCTGCATTCCGAGTAAAATTTAACAGTAAAACCATGTCACATTAACAAAAATTTTATAACGCGCTTATTTAAATGATAGGGAAAATATTACCCTGTGAAGATATGTACAAATTTTGCACCTCATTTTAATTGAATTCATTTACAGATTAATTTAATATGATTGTTTTACTTATGCCGCCCACTAAATACTAGTATCGTGCATTTAACATTCAGGAAGTGACATGTCCCACCAGTTTATGTCATTCCTGTTATCAGAAAGAAAATGTTAAAATAAAAGTTATCTCACTTTCCTAGGAACTGTTTTCATGATCCACAATATATCATCATTTTCTGTCGTCTCAAGTTTATGAGCGCCATGATTTGAAAGTGAGTAAAGAAAGGGTTCAAAGGTCAATAAGTTTGTCTTATTGGTAGAGTATAATGAAAATATGTCCTATCTGTTACCTTCATAATATGCCAATACTCTTTAAATTGTTTATTCTGCTAACACAATCAGATTTACTAAGTTACAAAGAAACTGTTTCAATGTCTTGATGATGCAAAAAGAGTATGTTATACTAAATAACCGGTGATTTATATGAGAAATGTCCATCCTGTTACTGTCATTCCTGTTACCATTAATATGGTAACAGTAAGGAAAACTGGACTTCATATCTTGAGTTTTAACAATAAAAACAATTACTTTTATTTTTCTAAGTAATATAAGTTTAATAACACATGTAAAAAAAACTTCGTAAATCATATTGAAATAAGTTAGTGCTTCAAATTGTGCCATTATAACTTAAACATGCACTCTTGTAACAGAATGGACAAAAATTGTAACAGGAGGGACAAATTATCCTGGTATTTATATACCTATTTAAGTTTCATCATTTGTTTTTCTTAAAATTATGAAAAATTCTTAGTTTTGCAACAGCATAGAGTACCTTTAATAAACAAAAATTGAACTGATAAATATTTTAATAGCACTTTAGAATTAAATTTCGTAACAGGATGGACATAAATGTCTTTTATTGTCTCAAATTTGCCAGATTTGACAAAATCATTTTTTTTATTCTTCATTTATTTCTCTTTTCCTAACCAATAAAGTTTAAAAAAAAGTCAATTTTTATTTAAAATGTAGATTTCATTGTCCATCCTGTTACACTGTTTTGTCCATCCTGTTACTGTTTTGTCCTTCCTGTTACCCGAGTCCTTACTGTTACCAGTATATTTTCCTAGTTTAAATTGCTTTGGCAGAGCACCTGTTTAAATAACTTTCTGTAACTGTTTATTCTAATCACAAAAATAATGTACAAGAATGTTTTTTTCAACTATAGCATATAAACATTCCGCAATAAGGCTTTTCATGAAGAAAAACCCGTAGATTTTGCTTCTGTTTGGTATCTGGTAGTTTGACATGCTTTTAAACGCTCATATTTTAGATGAATGTCAAACATCTTGGCATTCAATGATAATTTTTTCATTTATTAACGGTATACAAAAGATAATTTGATGAAAATTTTGAAATAGAGTTTTACAGCTCTTTTTATGAAAGTAACAGGAAGGACATTAAAGTTTAAATGACTAAGATAAAATGTCAATATTTTTTAAAAGAAATATTTTCTTTTATGCAATGCAGTGGATTTTAGTAGTTTATTACTATATTATTCAAGTAAAGTTGAAAAAATCATAGTAAAACCACTTTCATTTTTCAAAATATGTCATTCAAAAAATAGACTTTTTTTGAAAATGACCCATATAGCAATTTGTTTTGCAAATCCCGTTATAAACTTCGTCTGATACTTGCGCAATTTCTGAGTAAATCCCAGATCCATGTGGCGTATACTAGTATTCAGGAAAAGGAAGAGTAGAGGCATTTCTTCACGATGATATATATATGTGGAGATAACGATCAAACAGTATTCAAGCTCAGAAGTCCATGAACAGTACAAAATAGGAGCAAAGCAAACACTTACCTCCAAAACATCAGAGGTAGGATCAGATGCCATGGAGGAGTGAGCATCCCCTGCCGACTTGTCACAACCACCGTTTGCTCCTAGTCATGATCGGGAAATAAAGGAAAAATCCGTCGTCAATTCACTGTGTATTGGCCTAACAATTAGTATTAAAATCGTCAGTCAGCATTTGACTCGACGATAAATTGTATTTGCTGACAAGGTCATTCATCGACCATAGAACTTACGAACTGATGATTTTATATCAGACTGCTGATATTTTTGTTTCATCAACTTGTTTGTCAACAATTTACCTCATTTTAGAAACTGTACATACATAGAATATGTTCTTGCGTATCGAATCAACTGCGAGATATAACCCCGTATGCAGGTGGTGAAAATTTATTATTGCATAAGTAAAGAAAATTGACGATTGAAAAGTTAAAGTCATCACGTTTATCATAGAGCTTGGTCGTTATCTCCATATCCTTCATCTAAAGCTCACCGGGATATATTGTAACGACATAAGAATGGAAATAACCGTTGTTAATTGACAATACGTCGTCGATATATCTAAATGTTGAGTTGAAGGCCACAGCAAGTGTTTTCTTCTTTTCACGTATAAGATTTTGAACAAATTTTGCTTCATGAATACAAAAACAGATCTGCTTATAACAGGGCGCAATTGGTACCCATGGGAATACCAATAGATTGTTGTAAGACCTGGGGCCCGTTTTACAAAAGGACTTACGACTTAAGACCAAGTTTAAATATTCATATAACTTTGTAATTAACATTATATCGAAAATTGTTTTAAAATCTTTAAAAAAAATGTGGTAAGATATTTTTACACTGAAAATTTCAAAGAGAATTATTAATTTTGCAACATTTTACAATAATCTGAAGTTTTTGGTCTTAGTCGTAAGTTCTTTTGTAAAACGGGCCCCTGGTCTCCAAAAACCACATAGATATTGTCAATCAGAAACTCAAGCATCTTTTTTGATATCAACTTCAGAGTATTTGAGTGTACAATCAGAATAATGTTTTTAACTAAATAATTTTGCAAAAGACCAACGACAAGGTAAGTAAATTTACGAGTTCCATTTTTATCGAAAAAGCAGCTGTCAATGATATCAAAAAGCCGGGACATTAATTTATCAGGGGGAATGGTTGTGTGTAAATTTGAAAAGTTGTAAATTTTTAAGCTGATGATTTTGGTTATTTCTTGTGATTTCAAATTTTCCAAAAGCTCTTTGGAATTTTAAAGTATCCACATCTAAATTACACCACTCCTAGAATATATTGTTGCACAGTACTCCTGAAATTTCTCCTCCACCACTATTAATATCTAAGTGAGGAGTAAAGAAAGAGGCTTGGTTGAACATTTACTGGAACCCGCTATACTAGTATATCTTTATTTGTAAGGGTTTTTTTAAAAATCAAGTTTCGAAATCCAGTACAGATAAGGTAATTCAAATTAGCTTTCAGCTCCCATAAACGCTTCACGTGCTAATCGTCATGTATTTGCGTAGTAATTAGAATAGATATAATTTCAGTATTGACAGTGTTGCACAAAAAAGCTTTCATAAATAACATATTGTTAACATGTTACTTATAAGGAACTAGGATCCTATTTCCAACCAAACCTTTCCCTTGAATAAGGATAATTGAAGCTTAATTTGTCGACGCATTTCTAGAGGAAATATTTAAAAAATCAAATTTGGAATATATTATATTACACAGATCGAGAAACATTTAATAAATGATTTATGTCGGGAAAAATCAAACTATTTTCCCGTGACTTTCCATGCTCATTATTTCTTTTTTTGTTTATAATGACTTCAATTAATTTTTTTTCAAATAAGATAACTGCTTGTATCTAATTATTTTCCTTTAATCGTTTCTATTATCTAAGAATTAATTTTTTTGAAAGTCACAACGAAAGGATGAAAAAGCCTTGATAAATATATGATGCCAAATTCAAAGATGACCATTTATTGCTGAAAGATTGCATTGTCAAAAAATACAATCTATTATCAGGTCGAAGGTCGACTGACGTTTTCCATACGACTGGAACATTATTTACTCCTCCATGGCACCTAATCCCACCTCTGATGTTTTGGAGGTCCGTGTTTGCTCTGCTCCTGTTTTGTATTGTTTTATGGACTTTAATATTGAATACTGTTCGTTATCTCCATATCCTTATTTACACATTAAATTGTCAGTTACCAGTTTATTATTATCTCTTTGACTGTTATTTTTAACAAAATAGAGTTCAAAGCAACATATTACAATTAAATCATATAAATATGTATACATGCGTGAACAGAACATATAACATATAAACAAAATGTGTTTATCATCACACCATATTTCCATATAATAATTATATATATAAATGTTATTAACCTGGAGGTTTGGCTCTCTCGTTTACAATTTTTATAAACGAACAAAGTTTACTTAAGGTCAAGATCTAGTAAATAACTTTAGACTAATTTTTTGGTGCTAGATCCATTATGACGTCATAATCAATTTCAACTTTCTTTTTCCCGTACTTTACGGCTTTAGCAGAATTATGTAGAAAATAGAGTATTTTCATGACATTCAATTTAAAATCATATGAAAAGTAAACCGGATATCTCTATTAGATTTGATATTGATTTAAAGAAGAGGCCATGAACATACTAATTACCGTTTTCTGAGAGACTGTAGGCAATCTGGATACATTTCCTTTGTCGTATATGAAAAAAACTCCCATAATCATTACTGGTTTTCTTATTTTTTCATTGAAAATGACAGTTTAAAATACAGTATTTTATCTTGTTTACCTACAAATTTCGCCCCGAAACACCTTATTTGTCCAAGCTAAAGTTGTAAAGCATCAATAAAGAAATTTATTTCTCAAATTTGATAAATTTGTAGGCACCTTTCATTTACTAGATCTTGACCTTAATAGCCCAACATTTATGGAAGAAAACAATTCATTTAACTTGATAAAATTTTGTCTTGAAATATAATATTTAGAAATATACAATTTTCTTTCATCTTTTAACTTGTTGCAGCATGAAATACTAGTATAGTGAAATTCGTCACCAAAATCATTTTTACATTAAAAAAACATACTCTATTAAGTCTTACAGTACCTTCCCATCTTCCCGTTGCAATTAGTTTATGATTGGATGTTCTGAATCTGGCTAAAATTTGTTTCTTCTGAATACTTGAGACGCTATCTTCATAAAATTGACATCCTTAGTTTAAATTAGTAAATAGATTATATATCACACCTTTTGAAGAAGCATTGCAGTTTGATTCCCAATTTTGTTGTAACTGACCTAGTAATTTTTGTTTCAAACTTTTAATAAGCCATGCTCTAATTAACAACTGATTCTGATTCCAAATATTACTATATCCACAATCGTCTAAAATTGATTTCAAATTCTTTTACCATTTAGATCATGTCAATTGTCAAATTTAGCACAAAGTAATTTATACATTAAACTGCTAAATAAAAAATCAAGTTCAAGTTCTATTTATTCATTCAAACTAATTAATAGTACACGAGGTTCTACAACGTATGTACAATATATCCAAAAACAACATACAAAATACACATGAAATGGCGGAAATACATTCATATTATGAAGTAACAAAAAAAATTATGGAGGACAGACTTAGTTGTTTTCATGTAAAATTTTTTACCAATATGCAACAATTCTTATTTTGATATGTACAATTAAAGGTATTCTCACTAATTCACCATAGATCATAAAATTGGGAGTACTTGGTTTTAAATGAAAAAAAAAATTACAGAATTTTAGACGTAATCTTTCTACAATTTCAAGATAACCATAACCCCACACTTCACAACCATATAACAAAATAGGAACTTAAATCTTATCGAACGAATACAATTGGTCATATAAAGAAAGGTGTAATTGGTTACCCTTTTTCAAAATACCATACATAACTCTAGTCGCTCTTTCAGTAGCATATTGTTTTGTCTTAACAAAGTAACCTGTTGTTGAATATATAATGCCAAGATATTTAAAATTTTAATTTCAATTTCTTTGTTATTACAATAAAGACATTCTGTGGGGTATGTTTCTTTGAAAAAAATCATTACTTTGTTTACCAATATTAACTTCAAGTTTATATTTTTTCACAATACAGAATAAAAAAAACCTGTGCAATTGAATTTGTAAATCTTCGAGAGATTCGGAAAGTAAAACTGTAACATATGCATACAAAATATTCAGCATCTTTAACAAAGTACCAAGTTCTTTTTCAATCTCATATGATACATAGCTGAGACTCTAATATTGTAATGTACAATCAAAAAAAGATTCTACATCATTTAAGAACTAGTGCTAATTGTAACGGGGACCGTTACAGATGTTCCCCAAACGCTCCCCAACTCCCTTTTGGTGCCATATTCCCTGTAAGCTTCATTAAATAAGACAAACTCATGCATTTGAGTCTTTAACAACGTTTACTTGAAGTGTACCAAGTTCATTCAAATTTTAGTATTGCACGCGTGCGCATGTGAATGCATGTGCGTAATGACCATATTATCTTGTCTACACAATTTATATAATTTGATATACTAAATATTAAAGTATTTAATCTAAAAGTATTAAAAAAATACGCTCATTCAAATGTATTTTTAATTTTACTTATTTCACGTGCACGCACGTGCATACATGAGCATGGTGACCGTACCTTCTTGTATAAGTCCATTACATCTATCTATTGGATATTGATTGAGATTGTTTTACAATGATACTTTTCTTAAGAAAACCGATTTTGCTGCAGTGATGGTATTTTTTAAATATTGAACGTTAAACTGTCATAAATTCAAATTCTGGCCCCTTTTGGTCCTTAATGTAAGGGACCAGCCCACTTGTTCTTCAAATCATCTGAAAGATCTCATGCTTTTTTACACTTTTTTTTCAACAAGTGTTCAGAGATTGTTTTTCGTTTTCGAATTTTTAGCAAAAGAAATATTTAAGGGCCAACCCTTCAACTCCCTAATGGGGACGTTTAGCGAAAAATGAAAGGTCGCATATTGTTCAGAACATGATTTTGAACATCTTTTGTTCAATATTACTTGTCAAAATATTTTTCACTTTTGAGATATGAAGTGTCAAGGATTTAGCATTCCAGCCCCTTGTGGCCCCAAATTATTTACCATACGACATAAAAATCAGAATATATAGTTGTAAATTGTTGAGATAAACATCTTTGCTTCAGTAATGTATTACAAAATATTGACTGTTAAAGAGTTATCAAAAAAGACTTTTAGCTTCTATTGGCCCCTAATTTGAGTGTCAAGCCCCTTTTCTGGATTTCATCATTAAGCTTTTAGGATTTTGAGCACTTTTTGTTCAACAACTATTCAGAGATTCTTTTTCGTTTTCGAGTTATTCGCAAAAGAAATATTTAGGGGCCAACCCTTCAACTCCCTAATGGGGATGTTTAGCGAAAAATGAAAGGTTGCATATTGTTCAGAACATGGTTTTGAACATCTTCTGTTCAATATTACTTATCAAAATATGTCTCATTCTCGAGATATAAAGCGTAAAAGATTTAGCGTTCTGGCCCTTTGTGGCCCCTAATTATGTACCATACGACATGAAAATCATAATGTATAGTTGTAGCTGGCTGAGATAAACATCTTTGCTTGAGTAATGTATTACAAAATATTAACTGCTAAAGAGTTATCGATTGAAAACTTTTGGCCCCTCTTGGCCCCTAATTTGAGTGCCCAGCCCCTTTTTTCTTGATTTCATCTTGAAGGTTTTAAGATTTTGAACACTTTCTGTTCAACGACTATTCAGAGATTCTTTTTTGTTTTCGAGTTATTTGCAAAATAAATATTTAGGGGCCAACCCTTCAACTCCCTAACGGGGACGTTCAGCAAAAAATGAAAGGTTGCATATTGTTCAGAACATGATTTTGAACATCTTTTGTTCGATATTACTTATCAAAATATTTCTCATTCTCGAGATATAAAGCGTCAAAGATTTAGCGTTCTGGCCCTTTGTGGCCCCTTAAAATGTACCATACGACCTGAAAATCATGATGTATAGTTGTAGATGGCTGAGATAAACATCTTTGCTTCAGTAATGTATTACAAAATATTGACTACTAAAGAGTTATCGATTAAAGACTTTTGGCCCCTCTTGGCCCCTACTTTGAGTGCCCAGTCCCTTTTTCTTGATTTCATCTTGAAGCTTTTAGGATTTTGAACACTTTTTGTTCAACAACTATTCAGAGATTCTTTTTTGTTTTCGAGTTATTCGCAAAAGAAATATTTAGGGGCCAACCCTTCAACTCCCTAATGGGGACGTTTAGCGAAAAATGAAAGGTTGCATATTGTTCAGAACATGATTTTGAACATCTTTTGTTCAATATTACTTGTCAAAATATTTCTCACTTTTGAGATCTAAAGCATCAATGATTTGGCATTCTGGCCCTTTGTAGCCCCTAATTATGTAATATACGACATAAAAATCATAATATACAGTTTTAGATTGTTGAGATAAACATTTTTGCTTCAGTAATGTATTACAAAATATTGACTACTAAAGAGTTATCGATTAAAGACTTTTGGCCCCTCTTGGCCCCTACTTTGAGTGCCCAGTCCCTTTTTCTTGATGTCATCTTAAAGCTTTTAGGTTTTTGAAGACTTTTTGTTCAACAACTATTCAGAGATTCTTTTTCGTTTTCGAGTAATTCGCAAAAGAAATATTTAGGGGTCAACCCTTCAACTCCCTAATGGGGACGTTTAGCGAAAAATGAAAGGTAGCATATTGTTCAGAACATGATTTTGAACATCTTTTGTTCGATATTACTTATCAAAATATTTCTCATTCTCGAGATATAAAGCGTCAAAGATTTGTCATTTTGGCCCCTTATGGCCCCTAATTATGAACCATACGACATGAAAATCATAATGTATAGTTGTAGATGGCTGAGATAAACATCTTTGCTTCAGTAATGTATAACAAAATATTAACTGCTAAAGAGTTATCGATTGAAGACTTTTGGCCCCTCTTGGCCCCTAATTTGAGTGCCCAGCCCCTTTTTTCTTGATTTCATCTTAAAGTTTTTAAGATTTTGAACACTTTCTGTTCAACAACTATTCAGAGATTCTTTTTTGTTTTCGAGTTATTTGCAAAAGAAATAATTAGGGGCCAACCTTTCAACTCACTAACGGGGACGTTCAGCGAAAAATGAAAGGTTGCATATTGTTCAGAACATGATTTTGAACATCTTTTGTTCGATATTACTCATCAAAATATTTCTCATTCTCGAGATATAAAGCGTCAAAGATTTAGCGTTCTGGCCCCTTGTGGCCCCTAATTGTGTACCATACGACCTGAAAATCATAATGTATAGTTGTAGATGGCTGTGATAAACATCTTTGCTTCAGTAATGTATTACAAAATATTAAATGCTAAAGAGTTATCGATTGAAGACTTTTGGCCCCTCTTGGCCCCTAATTTGAGTGCCCAGCCCCTTTTTCTTGATTTCATCTTGAAGGTCTTAGGATTTTGAACACTTTTTGTTCAACACCTATTCAGAGATTCTTTTTCGATTTCAAGTTATTTGCAAAAGGAATATTTAGGGGCCAACCCTTCAACTCCCTAACGGGGACGTTCAGCGAAAAATGAAAGGTTGCATATTGTTCAGAACTTGATTTTGAACATCTTTTGTTCGATATTACTTATCAAAATATTTCTCATTCTCGAGATATAAAGCGTCAAAGATTTAGCGTTCTGGCCCCTTGTGGCCCCTAATTATGTACCATACGACCTGAAAATCATAATGTATAGTTGTAGATGGCTGAGATAAACATCTTTGCTTCAATAACGTATTACAAAATATTGACTGCTAAAGAGTTATCGATTGAAGACTTTTGGCCCCTTTCTGCCCCTAATGTGATGAGTCAGCGTTTTTCCCTTGATATCATTTTAAAGATCTCGTTGTTCTGCACAAATGATGTTCAATATATTCTTACAAAAATTTTATACTTTAAAAGATATGATGCAAAATGTCTCCAAAAATCACTCGTGATTTGTGTCCTAAATTTTGACCCCTACCGAGCTTCCATACTAGGAAATTCTGGAAACTATCCAAACTCCCAGTAACATGGGGACATGTCCTCTATCATCACTAAAAATTTCAGCGCTCTAGCTCAAACCGTTTTCGAGAAAATGAACGGACAAGGAGGTCCTCTGAATTTTGATAAAAGGGCGATAACTCTAGACCGGAAGTGATTTTCACAAAATCCTTCAGCCGGTATAAACTTCAGATTATCCTACAACATCCCTGAAAATTTGAAGTAAATCCATCCAACCGTCTCTGAGAAATCTTCTGCACAAAATTTGTGCAGAAAAAAAGAATAATAATAATAACTAGAGCAAAGCTCATTGCAAAGCAACGAGTAGGTCTTCCGTCCTGTTTGACCAGAAGTAGCTTTCATTTTTAACAAAAATAAGAAATAACGCCTAAAAATGCTTTGAATCCTCTAAAGCTAGTTAATTAATGCAAAAATAAGTCATTTTTGCAGCTTCCGGTTTGACCGGAAGTAACGACGACGGACAGAAAAATTAATTTTTAAGATCCCAGAGACATTTGTTACCCAAAAACTTGTCAAGAACGGCAAAAATACGCGTTTTTGACTACTTCCGGTTTGGCCGGAAGTGACGACGCTGGACGTATTTTGACGACTCCAATAGATTGAGGTTGACATTTTGAACAACTTTGCTTCTTCGACGTATTACAAATTCTCAATACTTTTTGAAACTTTCAGGACTGATAGAACATTAAAAAATCTAGGAAAGGAAAAACTTTCGGCCCCTCTAAGCCCTTAATTTTAGGGGCCAGCCCTATTTCGAGATATCATTCGAAAGATCTTGAAATTCTACACTTCTTTTGTTCTACATGCGCTAACAAAATATTTCTAGGTAAAAAGCTATCGTAGAAAAGCTGTTAAAAATCTAAAATTCTCGAAAGGACTATTTTCGGGCCATAGCGAGCGTCGGCGCTTTGTACTTCCTATAGTTGTGATATACAAAAGGCACTTCTCAAAAGGTTGCTCTAGCATCCCTGAAAATTTCACACTTCTATCTTCAATGGTTTTTGAGAACATTGCCGGACAAAGTGACCCTCTAAAAATGACAAAATCGTAGAAATCTCCGAACCGGAAGTGACGTCATCAAAACAAAAAAATATATACCTAGATTTTTTAATGTTCTATCAGTCCTATAAGTTTCATGAAAATCGATCAAGCCGTTTTCGAGAACTCGCGTGCACAAAATATGTAAGAAAAAAAATAATAAAAACTGTGGAAAAGAAACCTAAGAATAACAGAAAGGTCTTCCGCTGAAGACGGAAGACCTTAACTAGATGAGATCTCGTTGCGAGCAACGAGTAGGTCTTCCGTTGAATTTCTCGATAAGATGAGATGTGATTTTGACTGAGATGTTCGTGAAAAGAGAATGACATGAAGTCTTCCTTCATTTCTTTTTAAGTTTCTGATTTTTATCACAATATTCTGAACATCTTTTGTTCAGTATGGCTTATAAAAATACCCCCTCTTTTCGAGATATAAAGCATGAAAGATGTAGCATTTTGCAACCACTTATTACGTAGCATATGATCATAACTTTATAATGTATTGTTGCAAATCATTAAGATGAATATCTTTGCTTCTCATAATGGATACTTAAATAAAAAACATCGATCATGAAAGAATTGAAGATGAAATACTTTTGACCCCTCTAAGCCCCTTATTTTAGAAGTCAGCCCCTTTTTCTTCAGATCAAATGAAAGGTCTTGTGATTTTAAAGACTTTTTGTTCAGGACTTTTTCAGAATCTTCTATTTGTTGTGGAGATATGTTAAATAAAAATATTTTTAAGGGTCTCTCCTACAAGTCCCAAATGGGGCCGTTTTACACAAATTCAAAGTATACATATTGCTTAGAACAATATTCTTGCCATCTTTTTTTCAATATTGCTTATCAAAATATTTCCGCTTTTTGAGATATAAAGCATCAAAGATTTTACATTTTGGCCCTTTCTGACCCAATAATTACATGACATATCAAAATTTTATCATATATTGTTGCAAATCCTTAAAGATAAATACTTTTGCTTCAGTAATGTTTAACAGAATATTGATCATTAGAGAGTTATAGATAAAAGACTTTTGGCCCCTCTGAGCCCCTAATTTAAGGGGTCAGGCCCATTTTCTTGATATCAAACGAAAGGTCTTGTGATTTCAAAGACTTTTTGTTCTACAACTATTCAGAGATTTCTTTTCGTTTAGGAGATGTGCATTATATAAATATTTAGGGGCCACCCCTACAAGTCCTTAGTGGGGCCATTTTACAGAAATTCAAAGTATGCATATTGTTTAGACCATTATTCTGACCATCTTTTGTTCAATATTGCTTGTCAAATATTTCCCCCTTTTCGAGATATGAAGCGTCAAAGAATTAGCATTCTGGCCCCTTTTGACCCCTAATTACGTAATATATGACCAAAATATTGTAACATATTGTTGCAAATTGTTAATATGAACAACTTTGCTTCTGTAATGTATCACAAAATATTGATCATTACAGAGTTAAAGATGAAAGACTTCTGGCCCCTCTGAGCCCCTAATTTGAGGAGTCAGCCCCTTTTTCTTGATATCAAACGAAAGGTCTTGTGATTTCAAAAACTTTTTGTTCTACAACTATTCAGAGATTTCTTTTTGTGTAGAAGATATACTTAATATAAATATTTAGGGGCCACCCCTACAAGTCCTTAATAGGGCCATTTTACAAAGATGCAAAGTGTGCATATTGCTAAGATCATTGTTCTGACCATCTTTTGTTCAATATTGCTTATCAAAATTTTCCCCCTTTTCGAGATATGAAGCGTCAAAGATTTCGCATTCTTGCCCCTTGTGACCCCTAATTACGTAACGTATGACCAAAATATTATAATATAGTGTTGCAAATTGTTAATATGAACAACTTTGCTTCTGTAATGTATCACAAAATATTGATCATTAAAGAGTTAAAGATGAAAGACTTCTGGCCCCTCTGAGCCCCTAATTTGAGGAGTCAGCCCCTTTTTCTTGATATCAAACGAAAGGTCTTGTGATTTCAAAGACTTTTTGTTGTACAACTACTCAGAGATTTCTTTTCGTTTAGAAGATATGCTTAATATAAATATTTAGGGGCCACCCCTACAAGTCCTTAATGGGGCCATTTTACAGAAATTCAAAGTATGCATATTGTTTAGATCATTATTCTGACCAACTTTTGTTCAATATTGCTTATCAAAATATTCCCTCTTTTCAAGACATGAAGTGTCAAAGATTTAGCATTCTGGCCCCTTGTGACCCCTTATTACGTAAGATATACTTAAAAGTTGAAAATATGTTTTTGTAAATAGTCTAAAATTAATAAAAATCGAAAAATCGAGCAGAAAAAGTGATAAAATTTTTTGGTCACAAGCGGGATCGAACCCGGGTCGCCCGCGTGACAATCCAACGCGCTAACCATTCGACCATCGGGATCGCCGCTTCGCGTTTTCAAATGCAAATATCTCGAGATTGGCTCGGTCGATTTTCAAACAAATTACATATTTGGATTCAGAAAAGGGGTCTTTATTCAATTCTAATACAAAAATATTAAAAAAGAAAAGTTAAAAAATTGCGTTTTTTTAAATTCGCTTCCGGTTTCGACCGGAAGTATTGACGACGCACGAAAAGGCAATTCTGCAACGCTATAAATCATGAACTATCATCTCCAATTTATCTTAGCTTCATATCTTAAGCAGTTTTCGCTAAGTAATCAAGACAAAATTGCATTTTAAAATCAGAAAATTGTCCATATCTCAGACCGGAAATGACGTCATCGACGAAAAAAATTTCCAATAAGGTTCAGATTAGTACCTATCAGATGTGAAAGTTTCATGAGAATCAATCTAATAGTTTACGAGAAATCGCGTGCACAAAATCGGTAAGAAAAATAATAATAATAATAATAGGGAAAAAGAAACCGAAGAATAACAAGAAGGTCTTCCGTTGGAGACGGAAGACCTTAATAATAGGGAAAAAGAAACCGAACGAAAACAATAAGGTCTTCCGTTGGAGACGGAAGACCTTAACTAGAAACTCTTGTTGCTACAGCAACAAATAAGGTCTTCCGTTCTTCTCTATTTATCTGTAAGAAGAATATTTTTCTATTTAAGAAAAAAAACAGACAAATAAAAAATAGACAAAATGCAAAAAAAAAAAAAAAAAGATTCCTCCAGCTGGGCTCGATCCCAAACCCAATAGTATGAAAGTCAGACACGCTAACCACCGAGCCACCAAATTCCACAACAGTAACGATATTTTGTAAGCTTATCATTTTAAGGTTGAAGGAAATAGTTTCGAAATTAAAGAAATAGTTTCGTAGTAAAGTTCCGGTCAAATTTCTTAAAAAACTTAGATATTCCCTGTTTGATGTGATATTGTATGTAGGAAAATGATCAGAATAATTATGGGACACATTTGCAGTGAAGCAATGACACTTAGCATATACAGAGTTGTAAAAGCGAAAGTAATACACGTGGTCAGTTGCAGAGGAAATTCAAAATCCCGGAAAAACAGTGAGTGAGTCATGGGCATTTTTTCAACACCATATTGTATCAAGCGGGGTAACTGCAATTGATTTAACCTATCTAAATTGCGTGGAAATTTAATTGATATGAAAAATCGCCATTTCCAAGATTCGATCGATTCATATTTTAATCTAAATAGAATTGAAATAAATTCCATACACCCAAGAAAGCAAGAATACTTGGTATTAAAATGTCGTAATAGAGCAGAAGAATCGAATGATATTAACAACAATTGAAGAAATAGCCGATGCGAGCTTTAATTAATTTGATTAATGTTTATGCTCAGCAATAACTAAATTTCAGACAGAAAAAAATGCAGATTTTGCCAATATTCACTACAACTTCATTTTAGTTTAGAGACTCACCTTAAAAGTCCAGGACACTTTCTTTCAGGTCTCTTCTTGCTTTTATTCCGAATCTTGTGTCCATATTTCGTGCCGTTTGGCTTAAAGACATTTTCTCTATGTGCTGTTGATTGTTTGTTGTTGTTTTTTTTTTAAAAGGAAGGGGATATTCTATAAGCATTTGTTAGAGTAAGAGTTACAAATACCTCCACCACCTTAAGCTTGATCGTGACCTTTGGGGTCAAAGTACAAGGTCATTTATCAAGGTCAAAGGTCAAGGTCATCAAAGAGAGAGAGAGAGAAAGAGAGAGAGAGGGAGAGAGGGAAACTTGAGATAAACACTTGAAGCTGAATCTAGATAAAGGTAATGAATATTTCTTTATTACTTTTTGAGTAAGGGTCATTTTGAGGTTTCTTTAGACATTTGCAGTCTGAATAACATGTCCCAAAATCATTTCAAATACTCTTTTTATAAAAGATATTTATGGGATAGTTAGAAACTCAATTTATGCAGTTTTTCTCTCATAACCGGAAGTCGTCGTTTTTGTTTCCAATGGGACTGACATATTTCGAAACAACTAGTAAGATGCTATAAGGTAATACTAAAAAAGATTCCGTAAAGAAAAGTTAAAAATTTTGATTTATTTGATCACTTCCTGTGACAACCGGAAGTGACTGCAGACGATTTTAAACTCAAAGGATTTGTCTACTCATCAAGGTATACCATGCCTATTAGTTTGGTGACTTAATCTCTTACCGTTAACGAGATCTAGCAATGATAACTTCTGATTTTGAGGACAGGAAGTCACGCGACCGGAAGTGAATTTTACTGAGATATTAGACACTACTATAGACATTTGCAGTGTGAATAATATATCCAAAAATCATTACAAATACTTTAACTATAAGAAATATTTATGGGAAAGAAAATTATGTACTTTTTCTCTTTTAACCGGAAGTTGACGTTTTTGTTTCCGTTGGGACTGATACATTTCGAAACTACAAATAAGATGCTATAATGTTATGCAAAAAAAGTTTCATAAAAGAAGACTTGAAATTTTCGATTTCTTTGATCACTTCCTGTGACGACCGGAAGTGACGGCGGACGATCTTTGTCTAACGGGTTTTGCCTACTCATTACGATATATCACTTGTTTAAGTTTGGTGTCTTAATCTCTCAACATTTACTGTATCTAGCTATGATAACTTCTCATTTTGAGGACAGGAAATCACGCGGCCGGAATTGAATTTTACAAAGATATTTGACGTTACTGTAGACAGTTGCAGTTTGAATAACTTTTGAAAAAATCATTACAAATGCTTTATCTATAAAAAATATTTATGGGAAAGAAAAATACTGAAAATATGCAGTTTTTCTCTTAAAACCGGAAGTTGTCGTTTTTGTTTCCAGTGGGACTGACATATTTCGGAAGTACAAAGAAGATACTATTTTGTGCTGCAAAAAAAGTTTAAAAAAAGAAAAGTTGAAATTTTCGATTTCTTTGATCACTTCCTGTGACGACCGGAAGTGACAGCGGACTGTGTTAACCCAAATGGACTTGCCTACTTATCAAGATCTATTACTCACATAAGTTTGGTGTCTTCATCTTTTACCGTTTCTCAGATATGACTCGGACAAATTTTTTTTAAAAAAGCGGAAATCGGACATATCTGACGACCGGAAGTAAATTTTGAAAAACTGAAGAAGTTTTTTTAAGCGTATTTTTATTCTCTATCAACCTGAAATTTTCAAGAAAATTCGTCCAGTCATTTCTGAGAAATCGCTCCGAGAAGAAAAGGGAACAAAAATAATAAAAAGAAGAAGAAACAGTAGAATCACTATAAGGTCTTCCGTCTGAAACGGAAGACCTTAACTAGATGCGTTCTTGTTGCTAAAGCAACAAGCGGTCTTCCGACCGACTTTTCGTAAGAGTTCTATGCTGCGTCATCCCATGAAATAGATTTCAGAATGTATTTTTTTGTTTACGTTTATTCACAGCAGTCTCTCAACATACATCATGATAATTACAGGTATTCCTCAAAATATCTCAGAAAATAGCTTTTAAAAATCGGCAAAATATTCCATACGTGTTATAAATGAGATAAAAGTCATTTGCAACTGAAAAAAGACATAACCAAAGAGATATTTTTAAGACGCCTCCGGCGGGATTCGAACCCTCGACAGTAGGACAAAGTTTAGTTCGGTCATATCTTCTCAATATATGCACGCATCAAGATACTGAACATATATTTAGAGTTCTCATACGACACTCTATTAACCCCGTAAATCCTAAAGAAAAATATCAAAAAACAAAAAAGTTGAAAAATGGGACTTTTTGAACTCACTTCCGTTTGCGACCGGAAGTGCCGACAACGAAAAATAAAGGTCGTTCACCATAACGGAGTTCGATGTTCTATCACCTCAGTAAGTTTCACTTTGATATCTTAAGCCGTTCTCGAGAAAACTTCTGGACAAAATGCCATTTTAAAAATACAAAAATCGCGAACAAAAGTGAATTTTGAAAATATGAAAAACACGTCTGGAGATATTCACATAATGCACTATCCCTGTAAAAATCTTTGAAATCCGTTCACGCATAGCTGAGATATCGGCTGTACTATGAAGAAAGAATAATAATAATAATAATAGAAAACAGAAGAAAAACAATAAGGTCTTCCGAAGGAAGTCGGAAGACCTTAATAAGAAACAGAGTAAAAACAATATGTTCCCCAACTTCGTTTGGGGAACATAATAAATCAAATAAAAATGGCAATAAGTTTTCCCCTTGTCTTACCCCTATTTTGCATGGAAATATTCAGTAACAACGATTTACTTTCAGAGTACATTTTCACTATTACATCAATACATTTTCCAGTAATATTATTTTGAATAAGTTTTTGCCATAGTTCGATTCTCCATACATTCTCAAAATCAGCCTTAAAACTATAAATGCACAATACATGTATACTGTATACCGGTAAAATTTTGCCTCCGTTTCATTTTCGTCCCTTTCGCCCAACCCTCTTTATGTTTAAACCAAATTGTGTCTAACGATTCATTGGTTATAACAATGTTCAACTATTCTGCACTACTAAAATAACTTATAATGTTTATAAAACCCAAAAATACATCGTCTACAAGAAATAAAACACGAAGAGAAATATGATACAGTGTTTTTTTTAATTGAACAGATGTAACAACATCACATTTTAAATCAAACACTTTAAACTATGAAGGATATTTTAAATTTATTTTTACTTCCTTATTGTTTCCTTACTTGGGTAGTTTTTAATAATAGACATAAGACACAATACATAGGGCATTTATATTTTTTGAGAAAAAGATATCAAAAATTATTCGCCAGTTTTTGTTTCTGGTCTATTCTTATACAGCATCTGTAGCTTGGAAATCGCATGGGAATCGTGCGTCATAATAACTGTCCAGTGTATTCACTATGGTTGTGAAGGTCGGTCTCTCTTCTGGATTAATGGCCCAACAACTTTCCATCAGCGTCCCATGTCTGTAAATTTCAATAAATATGGTATGCGAGTCTTTCTCCAGGATTTTTTTTTTATTTTACAACGGAAGCATCTATTGGATATATAAAATAAATGACTGCCTTTGTACTTACGTTTCAGGGCAGAATTCTGGAACACTCATTCGGTAGCCACTTTTAACTTTCATAGGAACAATTTTGCCATCAATACCTGGGTAAGGATTTTGTCCTGTACATGAAAAACCGAAACAAAATTATAGTAAATACACTGTGAAATTAGGTATTAGAGTGTATTAATGATATTTTACCGACAAAGCTCACCAGTACTGAATGTCTCCCAGATGACAACCCCGAACGCCCAAACATCACTCATTGAAGTACAACCCTTCATGGATTCATAACACTCGGGGGCTAGCCACTTAATTGGTTTTCTTTCCTGTAGGTCAAGTTTATGACAAGAAATCACATTTTTTAAAATTCAAAATACGAATTTGTCGCAATTATGAGAAATTCTTTGTTTTTCTTAAGACTATTTCCATTTAACAGTTAAAAAGCACAAACCCTTCAATCAAATAATTTCATTTTCCCAGAAGTTTTACTAGGTGAAGACCACATCTGTACGTCAGGTGTTTTACAACAGAATCACGATATGACAATAAAAATATGAACCTACCCTGGCTTCTTTTTTCTTCACTTCGTTCTCCCCCTCCTCCGGCGTGGGTCCAAAGCCTGCTACTTTAGGAACAAGACGAGAAGTCAGAAAAACATTTCTTGTTGCCAATCTCTTGTGAACAATCTAAAATATATGAATGAAGCAATGTATAGCTCAAGACCAGGCCACATATTTATTTACGCCAAAAAGTTGAGATCTCAAGTACTAGTGCACTATATAAACCTACTTGAAACAAAATAAAAATAATTTTTTTAAATAACAGTTTAACACTAATACTTAGTATACGATATGAAGAATCAAAGACCTGACGCTTTTTCTATACACACCCCTTTGATTGCTAAGGCCTCCATTCCTTTAGCGATACCCTGAATCATCTTACAGAAGTCGGTGATCAGGTCATCGTTCACTTTATTTCTCTGATCGATCAACCACTCCCTCATTTGACCAAGTTCACAGTACTCCAGCAACATGTACGGACCGACTATTTTAGGGAGATTGAAATATGATAGTGTTTTTAAACATTATTGTATATGATGCTAAAATAAGATGCATAGGAAAGGTTTTCCAATCAACTCTCCATTCTGTTATTAATTGTATACATCTAACTACAATTCATGTTTTAGTAAGTTTTTAAAACGAATTGTCGACAGATTTTTTTACGTTGTTTCCCGATCATGACAAGGAACACGCTGCGAGTTTGACCGGTCGGCAGGGGATGCTAACTCCTCCATGGTACTTGATCCCACCTTTCATGTTTAAAGAGGTCCGTGCTTGTTTGCTCCAAAATACGTCCGTGTTTGCTCTGCTCCAAAATTGTCATTGTTTGATGGATTTTTGAGCTTTAAAATACTGTTCGTTATCTCCATGTCTTTTATAAAACAGCTATTTTGGAGACTCTAAAATACTTGCAAGCAAATGATATTATGCATGATATTAGAATCATCTTATGTTCTTTCCAATTAGTTTTGAAAAGATTCGCTTTGCCAATAATTTGATTTTTTACAACTTAATAAAAAATCAGATAATGACGTCAATGTAACTGTACGATTAGGATGTTGTAATGATACCTTAAGAGACTTTAAATGCAGATAAAAGAAACAAATATGAAAAATATCAGCAGATCTTTAGTATACAAATGAAATGGAAGTTTTCTTAGCGAAGTCTTTTTGATCGAGTCCACAGGTAGCACAAAACATACGAACAAACTGCTGTTGTAATAGTGAAAGACGCTGTCACTATCGATATAAGATTGTGTATCAGCTGAATGATGGTGAGGATAATGTCCGTAACTTTGCTAATAAATCTTCAGAAGATCGCATGTGTGTGCCAGATTGGTTCCTCAACCGTTTTTGGAGACTCAGGTATGTGAATAAATGGAATTTCTAAATTTAATTGGGACATATTCAACTTTATTTTAAGCAAAGATGAAACGCGCTGTTTTAGACACTTTGATGTCATCATCCGTGCGCCGTAGGGCGATACAATACATAACATAAAATCTAATAATTTGTTTATGTATGCATGTATATATCTGAAATTTGCTCTGTATATTCATAATATATGTACTAAAGAGTAGTGAAAATTTCAGAACACTGTGATGATTATTTTTCAAACTAGACAAATTGTCCATGATTTCACCGGAAAGCCCGTGTAAATGTAAATATACTTACAAAGTGGATGGTTGAGCACAGAACCCAAGAATGTAATGATGTTATCATGAGGGGGAACCTCGGTGGCAAAAAAGCTGATCTTGGCCTGTAGAACGAGGCGGTCCTCTTCTGTGTAGTCCTCTGTAATGATAGTCATCAATAATGAAAGTGTTCGGTTAAATATACTGACAATATCAGTAAAAGTGTGAGTTCTGTGTCTTTGAAATACAAAATCAGGGATTTATTTTAATAAACAGTAATGGACTTCTTTGTTTTCTTCTGAATAATAATGCTACCATACCAATACAATATACAATTTTTTTAATAAATGCAAAGATTTTTCAAATTCTGAATTTAAAATTCATCAAATACATGTATTTATCTATTTCTACACTTAAAAATCTGAGAACCTAAACTTTTTGTTAGTTACTTTACAATGTAGTTTTATTTTGTTTATCATGTACTGCTTCAACAAACATCTGAGAATGCATTTCATATTGAATGATATATAAGTACCTTTTAATATTTTGGCGATCACGGTATCTTTTTTACAGAGTTGAGCTAGATAGATGTCAGCAAAATCTCCCGATTTCAGTTTCCCCTTTAGCTGTATATCATCAAATGTGTACAGCCAGCCTTCATTCGCAGAGAAGACCATTTTCCCAAAATCATAAATGTCCTCGTCTTGGAAACGCCCACTGTAAACTCCAGTCTTAAAGAAAAAATTAAAGTATCTCTGTTTATAAGCAGTCTGTGTAGGTGCATTTCATTGGTATTCATTGGTAATCAGTTTAAACCTCACCACTTTACCTTAACCATATTTTACCTTTCATTGCTAACTTTCCAGTCTATCTCAAAGATTAACTTATCATTTTTTTTTTACCTTTGTTCTCATCGTTATCACTTGATTATAAGAATAACTCACGGAAAATACATATACAAATACATGTAGACATACCCTTCGTTTTCCCATCAGTAAGGTAACTGGTCTCTTGAGGTACATGGTAAGTCTTCGTTTTGTTTCGGGATTTAAATGCCCATTTTTCCAGAGAAGAAAAAATATCAGAAGAATCCCCAGCAGGATGGTGATTACTACAAAACACAATATATTTTATGGATAGATTATGAATTGTACCATTTGATGGGTGTATAGTTTTGGAAGATAGTATGGGCCTGTTACATTCTTGGACGGCTTACCTGCACTGACTCCGGCAATCATAGCTATGGGTATGACAGTTGGTGATGTAAATCTTAAGGTTTTTACAATGGCTTCTGAATTCCCTGTGTTGTTTGAAATCACTTCAATACAGTACTCTTTGCCTGCTTCAAGATTGTTCAAAAAATATTCCGTTTTATCTATTGGTAGGGTAATCTCCTTAGGGGGTCTCGACTTATCACAATCGGTGTAAATAAAAATAGTGACGTCGGAGACTTTGTAACATGACGGGACATTTTCCCACGTAAATCTGACTCCGTCTCCGTAACTCTCTCTTTGAAGATTTTTTACTCCAATACCTGTAGAAAAGAATAATTAATACATTAGGGATTCATTCTCCTAAAGAGTAAAATAAAGGGAAAATGAATAATGTATCCATGAAAACATTTGTGTCATACGTATGTTGGTCAAAAAATAAGATTGCTATATCACCCAGATTTTTTAATTGTTGGGTTGCGATATACAAGTGCTTAGAAATGCACTTAATAAGTTACGCAAAGAAATGTTTTAATATCTGGTCAGTTAAACTTTCTTTTCAAATTTCGATACGCAAGAGCATGCTCTATGTATGAACAATTTCTAAAACGAGGTAGATTATTGACAAGCAATTTAATGAAACAAGAATATCAGCTGTCTCGTTTAAAGTCATCATTTCGTAAGTTCTCGTAATGACCTTGTCAAATGCTGTCTGACTTTTTTCAAACTAATTTTTATATTATTTATACACTGAATTGACGACGAATTTTCCTGTTGTTTCCCGATCATGACAAGGAGCGCACTGCTGGTGTGACCGGTCGGCAGGGCTTGCACACTCTTCCATGGCACTTAATCTCACCTCTGATGTTTTTTAGGTCCGTGTTTGCTCTGTTCCTATTTTGTATTGTTTTACGGACTTTTGATCT
Source organism: Saccostrea cuccullata (assembly GCF_032062105.1). Classification (NCBI taxonomy): domain Eukaryota; kingdom Metazoa; phylum Mollusca; class Bivalvia; order Ostreida; family Ostreidae; genus Saccostrea; species Saccostrea cuccullata. Next base: position 13,705 of record NW_026930484.1, on the reverse strand, counting down.
TGCATGCTGTTCGTTATCGCCATATGTTTCATAATAAAGAATAAGTCAACTTTGTGTTCGTGATCGAAATAAAAAGATAATTTGTACTCAGATCAGAGAAGTATTCTCACCGGCGTCTATTCCATCAAACAATGTCAAACTGGAAAGCTAAAAATGAAAATATTTTTGACTTAAGAGACACATAGTACGGGTCATTTTGTTGTAAGTTGCTGTGATTCAGAACATGAAAAAGAATACAATTTTAATGGCAGAATTTTAAAGTCTTAAACAAGCTCGGAACCTCATGAAGTGTAACATTGGACGATATCATGGCCTGGTTGAAAGCCTCGATTTCCAGAATAAAGGTAACATTAGACAACTGTTGTTTTTCAATAGCCAGCCAACAATTGTCAAAGTCGAATTTCATATTCTTTTTGTAGCATTCACCCATGGGAATACAGTAACATTCATCAGTTGATAAACAGTCAGCCAACTGAAAATATATTCACCACAGAATAGCTGTACATTTTTGTTACAATGTTCTATGCATTCCAAAAGTAAAACCTCTAATACGTATGGGAATTTATCAAATATATAATATTCAAACCTGAATGGGATTGTTCATGAAAAAACCTTCTTTGTGTATCTGTTGTTGTTTGTTCTTCACCATCAGTCGCCAATGCACATGTCGGACACCGCTATGCTCATCAGAAGCTTGTACAGAAACCCTGTGGAACAACCACATGACACCGAAACTTTTAAAATTTCTATCTGTTATACAAATAAATTAAAATACGAAGATTTATACATTGTTTTATTGTTTTTTACCTGCTCGAATATTCATGCGTTCCATTTCCAACATTTTTTGTGAATATCGCTTCGCTTGAATAAGGGGGCGAACTGTCCATGCTAACTAGTCTGGAATCAGTTCTAGTGTTGTTGACTAGATCACGAGCTCTAACAGTTATATTTATACTGTCACCGTCTTTCCATTCGTGTTTCAGAACATATGTGCCTTGAACAATGTTTCTAATTTTTATCCATTGGTTTTCCATGTTGCCATGATCTGTTTCAGACAGGCAAGGTAGCTTTGTTGTCATAGAGTTTGTTGTAGGTATAGTGAAAGAAGAAGCTGTAACATTATCGTTATTGGGTTCTGATGTTGTTGTGTTTGCGTCCACTGAAGTATCAAGTATATTAGCTGTAGTGATTAGGTCTTTCGAAGTTCTTGTTTCTGTGGTCGCATCTTCTGAGTCATTGGTCGATGAGTTTGAATATGAGATGTACGTGTAGTAGACTTCAAATTCAGTTATTCCATGCAGATTTTTAACGGCGAGAAGGCTTCTTTTCCCAGTATGGTCATCATAAATGTCTTTAACATCTTTTACTATTTCACTCTTTAGTTCGTCCACGTCACCACCTCTTATCTGCAATGGGAATTTTTCGACAGACAATAACAAGTGGTTTTCAACATGATACAAGTTTCTGAAGTAGTCTCTCCATTTGATTTCCACTGTTGAACACTTTGATTGCCAGCTGTAATTGCTGAGTTTTTCTGCACTGGACACGTACAAGTTAGATTCTGCAGTTGTGGTGATTGTAGAATTAGGGTCATATATAGCAATCTGTCTTGCAAACTCCGAGTTGTTAGCTTTATCTGTGACTTGTAAAATTGCTGAATAAATTCCTGGTTCTGATGGAGTAAAATCTGAGAAGGGTAGACTAGAAATGTTCCTTTCTTCTCGATAGAACGGATCCATTGGTGCTTCCTCTGTTAATGTATCAGAATGGAGGTTTTTCTTTAGTTTATGAATTTCTAGGAAGTATGTCTCCACACCCGAAGGAATGTCATCCCATCCATCAACATGGAATGTGAATGGATCCTAATGAAATATACAGGTTTCTTGCTAGTCGTAGGTGTTTTATATTATAAATGTATAATGTGTACAATATTGTTAGATTCTCTATGACCGCTGGAAACTTTTTTACAAATAAAAAAAATCAAGAAATGAGTGGATTTTACACGTAATACTGTTAAGATTATTTGTATGAACCTACATATTGAATATATAAAACTTTTTACCATGGATAAGGATTCATTAAATGTGTACTTGTACTAAATGTTTTGAAACTAATAATAATTGACTTACCTTGGTAGCATCGTTTGGAATTCTCAATGGTAACAGGTCGGGAAAAGTACAGTTACGTGATTCAGAACAATGTTTAGGTTTAGTGAAGTCAAACAGAAAGTCTATAGATTGCTGAGATTTTACTCGATCATATAGCTCCTTTCTGACAAAATGTGTGTTGTTCCACAGATCTCTGAAGCCCCCTATCTCTGTCAACGCCTGTATTGTTAATCTAAAATTATCCAATCAAAAATGTAGGTATTCCTTTAGGAAGGCATGTCGCATAATACTCTAGATAGTTAAAAAAGAACGTGTGTTAACTTACTTATCTCCGTCCTCTAGTATCCTGTTGAATTGATCGTATGAAATGTTACATTTTAGCGGCTGATTGAATGGTGAAGTATCATTAAAATCACCGGGACAGGATAAGGTCTCATTTAGACTAAGATCAATCGTTCCGCCTACAAAATATGATTCTAGTTAAACGTCAATGTATATACTTCAAGAAAAACATTGATGTATAACACTGATAATGAACTATATACTATCGAGACCTATATACATAGACCTAAAACGAATTTAGGTCTATGCTATATATTAAGTTATACTGTAATAGCACCAACCATTGCAAGGGATTAAGAATTATAAAACGTCAAAATATAAACTTTATTTAAAGAAACATTAAATTAAGAATTCTCATGAATATTCAAATTAAAATGATTTCAAATGGTAAGTACCACCCGCTCGGCCTTTTTTGGCAAGGATGACTCTTGCATTTGCAGATACGATTCCAATGCTATGATTGTGAATGTAAGATGGCGGAAAGGGGATGATGGGATTGTAAAGGGCATCGAAGTAAATCAAGAAGAAGTTGTAGTCCTTCCTGTCCACCCATACTGACTGAAAGGAGCTGAAGCCGTCTGCATTGAATTTGTATAATACTTGATTGTCAGTTCTCTTTACATTCAATAATGTTGCATTCAGGTTGGTAAAATTAACTTGATGGGTAGAATCAACTGAAAGAAGAAAAACATTACAGATATAGAATTTATTGCTTTGTCAATCTTTTATAACTAACTTTATAATTAGAAAGAAATGTTACTTTGAAGGCAGGATTCCCCTCCAAATCCAGGATCACATAAACAGGAAGTATTGGTGCAGTTACCCGGATAACAGGGCTTCAGATGGGAACAGGTAACGACTGAAAGTTAACAAAATATATCAGTAATATTACAATGATATACAATTATTGCCTTTTGATGAGGTCAATCCCTCAATATATAGACCTTAGAGAAAGCATATCGACCGAGCACGAAGTCAAAGGTCAAATCCTTCTTTCTAACACTCAGTACCTTCTCATTCAAGGTATTGTTATGTCATTTGCATTACGACGCCACAAAAAACCAGCTGCAATATCTGTTTTTAGAAACATCCAGTTTATAAAGAATATTGTGGCGTCAGTACTATTGTTGCTTCACAGAAGAACGTTTCCAAGTTTAGAAACAGCAGGTTTATAAATTTTTTTCTGTAACACTTTTTATACTTGGTCATTTGATCCAGTTTGAGCCAATCAGATAGTTGGAACAATAAAGAAAAATAATAATAAAATTTGTAGTATTCTCGATAGAAACAATAAACAACAAATAAGAAAACAAACAAGCGAACGATAAGCACGCAAAAAGAAACCAACTAAAATAACTCTATGAAAAAACTAACTTTTAAATCTATATGAGCTGGTTGCATTCCATTTGCTTTCTTGGAGTTGTGGGAGTTGTGTATTTGTGGTTAATAGCTCAGTTATTTGTTAAACTTATTCATATTGCATAACTTATCTTTTGAATAATAATGATAATGAATACTGAGTAATAATAAAAAGAAAATACCTTCTTCGCACGTCGTTCCACCCACTATATCGGGGCACTGGCACGTATTGGGAGACACACACTTTCCTCCATTTTGACAAGTGGGGTTGCAAATTGCTGTAAAATAATCCTTGCATATATATAAAAAAAAGCTGTATATACAAATTTATACAATTTTTTTGAAAGAGTCTACTTTTATCCTTACGCGTTTGACAGTCACTGCCGATGTATCCTGGACAACATATTTCAATTGACCTGTAATTTGTAAGACGTCGGTATCCACTTGAAGTGCTGCAAAGAACAATAATAAAAGTACAATAATAAAATTGATTCGATTACAATTAGGTAAGCCTTCTTCTTAATAAATATAAAATATTGGGATAAATACTCAATTCTAAATTTATAGCAGAAATATAGAGAGGACTTGCATATAAAGACTGACCTCCTTAGTGTCAAATTTCTTTTCGTGTCGTTAAATTAAATTTAGCTTATTGATATTGTTGAAAGAAGTATTTCTCTCCCCCCCCCCCCTCTTTCTATCTCTTTGTGGCCGAATGGGTTGGGTTGTAATTGTGAGTTTATTAATCTATCACTTACCACCACCACAAAAACGTTGAGGCACAGTACTGTTCTCTCTCTCTCTTTCTCTGTTTAAGTGGGAGGGGTGTGAGAAGGTGTTTTAAGTAAGCTATCACTTACCTCCCCAGCATAAACCTTGAGAGACAGTACTGAACTCGCTCTCCCCCTCTCTCTCTCTCTCTCTCTCTCTGTGCGTTTGTGTGGAGGGTGGGAGTGGGAGGTGTGTTCCCATTTCGCCTTAACTGTGAGTGGGAAGGTGTTTTAGGTAATTAAGTTATCACTTACCACCACCACATAAACGTTTTGGCACAGTACTGTTGTGAAACATAGTATATCGTCTGTTTTGTACATTTCTTCCTATAAAAAACAAAAATTAAACCAATAAAACATGATAAATGGTCAAAACATAACCCGTGTCATCAAATACGATTAGTTTTAAATTCCTATAACAAAGAAGTTCTCAAAATTTCCTGATTTAAGCTCTCTTCCTTCTTTAGATTTGATCGACTTAAATGCTATTAAATGCGACACGACATTGCTATCTTTCTTTAAATTTTCACCGAAAACATTTATAAATCAATGGATAAATTATCCCTCCTTCACGTCTTAAGGCGATTGATGAGTATATATATTATGCCTTCCTAGTTTTAAGAAAATAAGAAAATTTAGGACCAGTTCTTTGTACCATGAATGACATTTCAACAAAAGAAAGAGATGTCAGTGTTTGAATCCTAAAGAAAGAGTGTTTCAAGAAGTCCTCAAAGCAATTTTCAAAAATTCAGGAAAACTTTACAATGGTTTAAATAACTGGCGTAATTAATTTAAGGGACAAATTGTCCTTTATAAACCAACGCTATGCCGCTGTCAATTAAATCCGTGTGTATATTTTTGTACTGCCTGTCCCTATAACCGTCCTGTTTTCTAAATATATATAAAAAAAACTTTTTTAAAAAATTTCATTTTCAAACATTGGTAATCCCCCCTTTCCCCTTAAAATTCCAAAAATTTAATCTTTAAGTAATACAGCCTATTCACCTTTCATCAGTTTCTTCTCGATTCAAAATATTTCCTTTCTGAAATATCCCTTTCTTAATACGTGTAAAAGCTTACTTCAAATATGATTACTAGGAATTTGAAAATACAGTAGTGTCGCATTCCCCCCCCCCCCTGAGGTTTTGTATGTAATATGGTGGGGGGAATGTATGCAAAATAGGGATAGGCACCGGTAACTTTGTTAATGAATTGCTATTGTCCATGAAGTATATGGAGATAACGCACATTATTAAAGCTCATAAGTCCAATCAAAAAATGAAAATTTGGAGCACAGCAAACACGGTATTCTAAAATATCAGAAGTGGGATCAGATGCCATAGAAAAGTAAGCATTCCTTGCCGACCGGTCACACCCGTCGTGTGCTTCTTGTTACGACTGGAAATTAACTGGAAAATCTGTCGACAACTCAGTACGTGAATAATGGCCTAATGATGAGTATAAAAAGGTATCTCGGCATTTGACATACTGTTGGTTTATATCTGCTGACAAGTCTTTTGTAGCTTCCTTTCAAAATACATAGCGAGATTCAGTAAATATTGTATCAAGCCTCTTTTTTTATTTCTCATTAAAAAAAAAATAAAGTAAACACGAAACTTCAGGAATATTGAGCAACGGTATATAATCAAGAAGTCGATACTGAAAAATTTCAAGGAGCTATTGGAAAATTTGAACTCACAATTTTTTTACCAAAATCAACAACATAAAAACTTACGAATTTACAACTTCATAAACAACCATTCCCCTTGAAAGTCCAGACTTTTGATGTCGTTGACAGCTGCTTATTTGAGTAAAACGAACCTCGTAAATTTATGTACCTTTACACTGTCCGTTTGCAAAATTAACTTGTTTAAATTCTGATTCTACTCTGAAGTTGATTTCAAAAAGATGCTTGAGTTTAGGGGATTGTCAATATCTGTTTGGGGTTTTTTTTGAGACCAGGTTTTTCTACGATCTGTTGGAATTCCCATTGGTTTCTGTAATTGCGCCATGCATGTAACAAGCAGCCCTATTTTTTGGAGGTCCGTGTTTGCTCTGTTCCTATTTTGTATTGTTAAATTTTGAGCTTGAATATTGTTCATTATCTCCATATATTTCATTAGATAAAGCAGAATTTGCTCAAACATCGACGTCGTATCGTCAATTAACAATTGTTTTTCCCATTCTTATGTCAATATGATATATCTCGGTGAGCTTGAAATAAAAGATACCACAAAGTCTGACACATCTGTTTCATATTTGGATATTTCCCTAGAAAAAGATGGAAATCTAACAAATCTAAAAACAAAGCTTAATAATAAACGCAATGACTTTAACCTTTCAATCGTCAACTACTATTACTTATGCAGCAATATACCTTCATCACCTGCATATATCTCGCAGGTGATTAGATACGCAAGAGCGTGCTCTACGTATGAACAATTTCTAAAACGAAGTAAGTTATTGACAAACAAGTTCATGAAACAATAATATCAACAGTCTCGTTTAAAGTCATCATTTCGTAAGTTCTATGGTCGATATAATGACCTTGTCAGCAAGTACAATCCATCATTAAGTCATATGCAGACTGACATTTTTTATACTATATCATTGTAAGTCCCCCTTATTTACACAATGAATTGTGTATGAAATGAAATGGCCTCTGATTCCACCCTTTTTTTAGTTTTAGAGGTTCGTGTTTGCTCTGATCCAAAATTTGTATTTAATTTTATGGACTTTTGATCTTGAATACTGTTTGCAGAGCAAACATGGACCTCTAAAACATCAGAGGTGGGATCAGTTGCCATGGAGGATTGAGCTTCCCCTGCTGACCGGTCACATTCGCCGTTTTCTCCTTGTCATGATCAGGAAATAACGGAAAAATCCGTCTTCAATTCAGTGTATAAATAATGGACTAACAATTAGTATTGAAAAACGTCAGTCAGCATTTGACTCAATGATAAATTGTATTTGCTAACAAGGTTTCTTTCATTATTTAAAAAAAGTAAAATATTACGTTAGTTAAAAGAGAAAGTATAAATTAAAATCAGGAACTATTACTATTTGTATATGAAGACTATGGATAGATGTACATGTATGTTTTAATTACTATATAAAATAAGAACCAATTCACAACTTTATTAAGGGGATGAAGGACCTTTAGCTGAAAAAATACCTGTCATTTAATTTTTTTCATATTTTGTATATATCTTATTTAGTATGTCACACATACTATAAAGCAGAGATATCAATAGGTTTCTAGACTTATTTCTGAGATATTGAGTGACAAATACCATACCCTACAGTGTCTGAGCGGAGTTTTTATTCTCCGTGTTTCTGGGTCCATTACTCGGTCGATAATTGAAATTTTTCACCATAGATAAAAAATATACCAGCGGAAATGTGTCTTTTAACATATTTTAGAGTATGAATAGGGTTAAAAATTCGAAAAAGCAAGATTTTTTTGTAACACCACTTCTGGAGACGGAAATTTACGACTTTTTTAGGACAACTTAAACCATAAAAAAATTAATTTGCAAATAATCCTATGATTCAATATTTGAAAATTTACGTCGAAGTTCAAGGTCGTCATTGTATTGATTAACTGTAAAAATATCGATTGGTGAAGCTGAGCTCAATATTGCACGGGGCAAAGTTAAACGAGTCATGATCATGAGAAAAACGTGTCATGTTTACATTTCTCGAGTACGGGAAAACCCAACTATGACGTCACACATTCCTGAAATAAGCGAAATAAGACAAACCCACAGAACTTTTCCGTCAACAACCATGTAAAAATATTTTTTGCGTTCTGAAATTTACAAAATACCCTACCATGTACATATTATGGCCCGTTTTTATGATTTTATACTACCCGTTTTTACCGTGTACTTACTGAACTAAGAGATCCACTTTGACGTCAAAGACGCACTGGACGCGCAGTGTAGGGAAACGGCAGAGTTGACTAATCTATTCCGTAATTTGATAATATTTGCAAGAAATTTTGAATGTTTTCAGATATTTTTATACTAGATGGTGAACGCAAACAAACAGACAAAAAAATTTTACAAGTACTGTGGTCTCAATCTCGTTTTGTACATATTTAATCAGAGATTATGACGTAATTCAACTGAGTCACGTGACCATACATCCTTCATCCCCTTAAGAAGGAGGATATGGCGATAACGAACAGTATTCAATATCAAAGTCCATGAAATAACAGATAACAGAATATTCCGTCACTCCGTGTACCTTATCAATACTGAAGGTAAATTGAGGTGAGATCGGTTAACATGGGATGTTTACCCCTCCCAAGTACCTGATCCCACGCTTGGATTTCCAGAAGTCCATGTTACGTGCCCTGTGTACACATCTCTGTTGCTTGTGTGGGGTTTGAATTCATTCTTTGTTCGTTTTCTTAATCTTTTTCAAATGAATTATATAAACAAATTTATAAACTGATTTCTTTAAATTACAGTAAGGAAGAAAATCCTATGTCAATTCTTTGTGTTTGGAAGAAATGAATAATTAGCGTGAATACCAAAATAGGAATCGTATTTCTTTTCAAAATATTCGTTGCGAGTATTAATGTCAATCAAGGAAATTTTTGTAAGATTTATTTTTCACAGTCATTCCGCCGTTTAATAGATTTACGTTTGTATTTTGTACTTCTATTCTTAAATTTAAGTCACTTTAATTTTTTTCCAGAATATCGTCAAAATCATGTGATAATGAATTTATGTACATGTAAAAATACATAGAGTGCAGCTAAAATTACAGAATATTAAATACACTGAAAAATTTCCCAATTCAATACACGGGAAAACCTAAAGCTTTGTACATGTCCGTAGTCGTTTACTTAAGACACCTGAAATCCGCGCCATATTAAATTCTGTCAGATTTTCTGGATCGAAAGTGTCCAACAAGTATTATTGTTGCAATGGGTTTCAATGGTTTAGGGTGTTTTAAAATATTGGTTTCAAAAATATTTTTAATTTGAAACACATGCTAATTGCGTTAGATAATCATCATACATACTAGATCAGTACAGTTATATAAAATATTTAAGCATTTTGGCAAAAAGAATGCAATCAATTACAAGGGATTTAAAGGTAAATGATATAAAAGTGTACGGTATACAATAAGACTTAATTTGCCAATTTATGTTACTTTACGAGTCTAAACAAACACTGATGGCTGACACCTATATTTATCGTAAACTCGAACAAACGTCACTTGTTTTTTTTTTATTTGTTTTCCCCCTTTTTCGACCCCCCTAGAAAAATACGCTCACATGGCATATAAGGATTTTACATACAGTAATATTGAATATATAGTAATGACATTACTGAAATGTACGAGTATAACCAATATAAAGTCGAGTTCCAGATATATATTATAAAAAATTACTTATACAAATTGAACTCCTAACAACGTTAGATATGTTACATACATCTATAATTAATTCTGAAAATAATTTCCTCTTCCTGATAAAGGAGGGATAAAAAGTAAATGCACATTTGTCTTATCTTAAGAAAGATTCAATTTAAAAAGACATTCTAACAAAAGGATCTTATCGTAAAACTCACAGCTTGATAGAGAGGGGGAAATTATCTTAGACAGAAATTTTCTTTACTCGTGTTTTTAATCCTAAGATTTAAGGTGATGTTTCTGGAATTTCTGGGGTCCGTGTTTCACGTCCTGTTCAAAAATTTTTTATTTACTAGTATATATGTTTTTAGATTGATCCTTGTTCGTCATTTTCATCTTTTTAATCTCATTAAAGTAACCTTTAAATGGGTTTATTTTATTTCTTATTAAAACGATGATTTAAATTTTAGTACAAATGATACAAATTTTTATATACTTTAAAAATCTCGAAAAGAACACCTTCAGAAGTAAAATGAATAAATTTAACCGCAATGTTTTATATTTTTTATTCACAATTTCATTTTTAAAAAATGGATTAAAAGTGTCAAAATTTTGTTTCGATTAGAAGAATGATTGCGGAAGGGTATAATTTTGATTATCATAGAAATTTATGATTTCATAATATATATTTTAGAAATTTCTTATTTGAACCATTAACAACCCAAATTGAACCAAAAAAATGTACCGATTTCGAAACCATTTTTTGTTTAATTCGCCCGTCCTTAATCAGCAGATATTGTAAATTTCTAACATTTGAAAAATTTATTTCATTTTAAATTCTAAACTAAAAAAAGAAAGGAAAAAAAAACTTCTATTTCATTGCCTTCCTTCACGAAGAAATTATTTTCTTTTAGTTTAATAATTTTTTTTAAATACAGAAAATGGCATAAAAGTAACACTTCTATGGGTATTTTCTTTTAGTTTAATAATTTTTTTTAAATACAGAAAATGGCATAAAAGTAACACTTCTATGGGTATATAAATGAATAAATTTAACCGCAATGTTTTATATTTTTTATTCACAATTTCATTTTTAAAAAATGGATTAAAAGTGTCAAAATTTTGTTTCGATTAGAAGAATGATTGCGGAAGGGTATAATTTTGATTATCATAGACAATTTATGATTTCATAATATATATTTTAGAAATTTCTTATTTGAACCATTAACAACCCAAATTGAACCAAAAAAATGTACCGATTTCGAAACCATTTTTTGTTTAATTCGCCCGTCCTTAATCAGCAGATATTGTAAATTTCTAACATTTGAAAAATTTATTTCATTTTAAATTCTAAACTAAAAAAAGAAAGGAAAAAAAAAACTTCTATTTCATTGCCTTCCTTCACGAAGAAATTATTTTCTTTTAGTTTAATAATTTTTTTTAAATACAGAAAATGGCATAAAAGTAACACTTCTATGGGTATTTTCTTTTAGTTTAATAATTTTTTTTAAATACAGAAAATGGCATAAAAGTAACACTTCTATGGGTATATAAATGAATAAATTTAACCGCAATGTTTTATATTTTTTATTCACAATTTCATTTTTAAAAAATGGATTAAAAGTGTCAAAATTTTGTTTCGATTAGAAGAATGATTGCGGAAGGGTATAATTTTGATTATCATAGACAATTTATGATTTCATAATATATATTTTAGAAATTTCTTATTTGAACCATTAACAACCCAAATTGAACCAAAAAAATGTACCGATTTCGAAACCATTTTTTGTTTAATTCGCCCGTCCTTAATCAGCAGATATTGTAAATTTCTAACATTTGAAAAATTTATTTCATTTTAAATTCTAAACTAAAAAAAGAAAGGAAAAAAAAACTTCTATTTCATTGCCTTCCTTCACGAAGAAATTATTTTCTTTTAGTTTAATAATTTTTTTTAAATACAGAAAATGGCATAAAAGTAACACTTCTATGGGTATTTTCTTCTCCTTTAGGATAATTGAAAAAGAATTAAGAATGAAATCATTACTTACGCTTCGATTGTCTCTGTTTGTAATATTACAAGCAAAACAAGAAGCACCGACAGTGTTGTAAATACAGTTGACCTATCCATTTCCATTCGTCCAGCAACCGGCGAAGATTTTCTTTTATATAACACAAAACAAGGAAGTTTTTCTATCAATCCCTGGTCACGGCAATTCTTTTCTCTATACTGTTGAATATATTTTAATAAAATATAGACTTGGAGCGATCTGATATTATGATTTGATCCAGGATACCTAATTATTACTTCGTATGAATATAATTTTTACATGTATATGCATTCATTATCTCTTGCTATGTGCTATGGTGGTCGAAAGGGTGTGACATTGCCTCAATTCTGTATTTTTAAGATAAGGAACTACGAGTAGTATAAGGGGCCTAGCCGGCTGGGTCAACTGAGTGCACTTTTTATGCAAATGAGGTTCAAAATGGAGGATTCTGATTGGTGATGGGGATAGGTGGGTCAACTGAGTGGAGTTCTAACCCTAACCCCTTATCCCCTAACCCTAACCCTAACCCTAGCCCTAACCCTAACCCTAACCCTAACCCTAACTAACCCTAACCCCTACCCCTAACTAACCCTAACCCCTAACCCTAACCCCTAACCCCCTAACTAACCCTATCCCCCTAACTAACCCTAACCTATTCCCCTTAAATACTGGAGTTGTTTACACAGTGTTTTTACATTGGTACGTAGGTACTACGTTTTTTGTTTATGGACACAGGTAAATACTTGGCAGCGACTCAAATCCGTGATTATGACGTCACGCTTCACAGTCTAGACGGTCTAGCCTAACCGGTTCAAACTGGTTTTAGTGAAAACAAGAACACAGATTTTGATTTTTTTCCAATTTTTATTCACAATGAAAAAATACATACAATTTACATTTTCTGTTTCTTCTGTGCCTTTTCAGGGATCTGTAATCAATCACTGTGTTATACCCCAAATTTTACAATAAAAATTAAAGACATTACTAAAGTACATACGAGCATTCAGGTAGTAGGCGTGACTTGGGTGCCATAACCTTCTCTTTTTCATGTCCTTGAGCAAATCCTGAAAACAGTCTTCTGAATTTCTGAACCAGTAACTTCCATCCAGATTACCAGGAACACCCTCGATTGTCCACTTGTATTGAGGACCACCAGGAACAGCCCAAAATGGGTACTTGGATTCAGGACCACCAATTATTCCCTCAATATAGCTGAAGACTAGGTTTCTTCTCTTAGGACAATCTGCAGCATGAATTTTTTGTCTTGTTTCCAACCATACTCTTGGGGTCATTTCTTCTTCTTCATTAGGTGATTCTGTGGAATGAATTTTAAAATTCATGAAATCCTGTATGGCTTCTTCTGTGGTTTTCATCCAAGGTCCCTTCTTATCAATACCATATCCGAATATCTCAATATACCAACGATGCTCCGTTTTCTCTGTCATATTTTCCTCTGCCATATTTTACCTGTGTTCACTTCCTAGTAATCACACAGACTGATCCTCGATATCCAGCTCTGGTTTATATACCTTTACTGTAAGGGCCGTGTGCAAAAAATACGTTTTACCTACGTTTTTTTTTTATGCTGACTACACAGGTAAATACTTGGCAGCGATTCAAGTCAGGGCGGTGTGCAAAAATACGTTTTACCTACGTTTTCTTATATATATACCTGTTTGCATCCTCTATAAAGTGCCGTGTGCAAAAA
>NW_026930483.1:0-40497 GCF_032062105.1 Saccostrea cuccullata | reverse complement strand
CTGAAACTTTCCTTAAAGGACGATAACTGGTTGTAGTTGTGCAGTGAGGTCGTTCAGTTCCAATATGTCTACCGTTGCCATGGAAACCTGTAAAAAGCGACAAATTTTGTCCGAGAGTGTTCTCTCTGGTCCCTTAAACGTTCGTCATGAAACTTTTCTTATTTTAATGATTAGTATCTGTAGTTCTGCAACTCGTATCTAAAATTTTCATATAATCGATTATTGCCATGGAAACCAGGTGAAAGTTAAAATTCTTTAATTTCGATTTACTCAATAACTACTCAGGCAATCGTTTTGAAATTTTCAATGTTTATTCCTTGCAATGTGTCAAAGTGATTTCTACTTTCAAAATAATTGTAATGAGTCGCTAACGGTTGCCATAGAAACGAAACAGAAAAAAAGATTCAGATGTACACATGTGTTCTCCAAGGTCTAGGTCAAAGGGTCAAAGTTCGTCGTATCCAATAAAAGTTCTTTTCACAAGGATTACATATTTGAAATACGAAAGCCCTAGTACTTACCGTTCAAACGTTATGGCTATTTACTATGTTCAAGACGAACCCCCCCCCCTTTTTTTGAAGCACACAGCCAAGTAGAATACACAGATATAACATATACAACTTACAAGTAACTTTTTAAAATCTTCATTCATAAAATTCAGTTCCCGTCATGTGATATTTTGCCATCATTCATTCTCCTTCTGTTTGTCTCTTGAATTTATAAATATTTTATTTTATCTATATATAAAAATAAATAACGATTGTCAGCTGCATTTATTATCATTTCGCGTTTTCTTGTATATCTATCACTTGTATATTATTCATTTCATTAGATAGTGCAAGTATAAATTAAAAAATTGGTACGTCATTTCCATAGTTTTTATTCATTCATAAATTCTTTGATCCGCTCCTGATGGTTCGCAAAGCCTTGATCACCACTGTATACAAAACATTCATCTCGCCGAAAATGTTCATGATTCCGCTAAACTGAGAAAGTTCACACATGATTTATTATCTCATAACACACATCAGCTCTCTGCAATGCAGAAATGCTCGAATTGACGGGGAAAATTCAGGAGTTATTGATGAGAAAAATTCAGGAGTTATTATGTCGCCCCGAACGAAGTCGGGGACGACATATTGATATTGTACGCATGTTTTTTTTTATCCAGGCTGTTTCTCGGAGATGGCTGGGACAATCTTCCTGAAACTTTCCTTAAAGGACGATAACTGGTTGTAGTTGTGCAGTGAGGTCGTTCAGTTCCAATATGTCTACCGTTGCCATGGAAACCTGTAAAAAGCGACAAATTTTGTCCGAGAGTGTTCTCTCTGGTCCCTTAAACGTTCGTCATGAAACTTTTCTTATTTTAATGATTAGTATCTGTAGTTCTGCAACTCGTATCTAAAATTTTCATATAATCGATTATTGCCATGGAAACCAGGTGAAAGTTAAAATTCTTTAATTTCGATTTTCTCAATAACTACTCAGGCAATCGTTTTGAAATTTTCAATGTTTATTCCTTGCAATGTGTCAAAGTGATTTCTACTTTCAAAATAATTGTAATGAGTCGCTAACGGTTGCCATAGAAACGAAACAGAAAAAAAGATTCAGATGTACACATGTGTTCTCCAAGGTCTAGGTCAAAGGGTCAAAGTTCGTCGTATCCAATAAAAGTTCTTTTCACAAGGATTACATATTTGAAATACGAAAGCCCTAGTACTTACCGTTCAAACGTTATGGCTATTTACTATGTTCAAGACGAACCCCCCCCCCTTTTTTGAAGCACACAGCCAAGTAGAATACACAGATATAACATATACAACTTACAAGTAACTTTTTAAAATCTTCATTCATAAAATTCAGTTCCCGTCATGTGATATTTTGCCATCATTCATTCTCCTTCTGTTTGTCTCTTGAATTTATAAATATTTTATTTTATCTATATATAAAAATAAATAACGATTGTCAGCTGCATTTATTATCATTTCGCGTTTTCTTGTATATCTATCACTTGTATATTATTCATTTCATTAGATAGTGCAAGTATAAATTAAAAAATTGGTACGTCATTTCCATAGTTTTTATTCATTCATAAATTCTTTGATCCGCTCCTGATGGTTCGCAAAGCCTTGATCACCACTGTATACAAAACATTCATCTCGCCGAAAATGTTCATGATTCCGCTAAACTGAGAAAGTTCACACATGATTTATTATCTCATAACACACATCAGCTCTCTGCAATGCAGAAATGCTCGAATTGACGGGGAAAATTCAGGAGTTATTGATGAGAAAAATTCAGGAGTTATTATGTCGCCCCGAACGAAGTCGGGGACGACATATTGATATTGTACGCATGTTTTTTTTATCCAGGCTGTTTCTCGGAGATGGCTGGGACAATCTTCCTGAAACTTTCCTTAAAGGACGATAACTGGTTGTAGTTGTGCAGTGAGGTCGTTCAGTTCCAATATGTCTACCGTTGCCATGGAAACCTGTAAAAAGCGACAAATTTTGTCCGAGAGTGTTCTCTCTGGTCCCTTAAACGTTCGTCATGAAACTTTTCTTATTTTAATGATTAGTATCTGTAGTTCTGCAACTCGTATCTAAAATTTTCATATAATCGATTATTGCCATGGAAACCAGGTGAAAGTTAAAATTCTTTAATTTCGATTTTCTCAATAACTACTCAGGCAATCGTTTTGAAATTTTCAATGTTTATTCCTTGCAATGTGTCAAAGTGATTTCTACTTTCAAAATAATTGTAATGAGTCGCTAACGGTTGCCATAGAAACGAAACAGAAAAAAAGATTCAGATGTACACATGTGTTCTCCAAGGTCTAGGTCAAAGGGTCAAAGTTCGTCGTATCCAATAAAAGTTCTTTTCACAAGGATTACATATTTGAAATACGAAAGCCCTAGTACTTACCGTTCAAACGTTATGGCTATTTACTATGTTCAAGACGAACCCCCCCCCCTTTTTTGAAGCACACAGCCAAGTAGAATACACAGATATAACATATACAACTTACAAGTAACTTTTTAAAATCTTCATTCATAAAATTCAGTTCCCGTCATGTGATATTTTGCCATCATTCATTCTCCTTCTGTTTGTCTCTTGAATTTATAAATATTTTATTTTATCTATATATAAAAATAAATAACGATTGTCAGCTGCATTTATTATCATTTCGCGTTTTCTTGTATATCTATCACTTGTATATTATTCATTTCATTAGATAGTGCAAGTATAAATTAAAAAATTGGTACGTCATTTCCATAGTTTTTATTCATTCATAAATTCTTTGATCCGCTCCTGATGGTTCGCAAAGCCTTGATCACCACTGTATACAAAACATTCATCTCGCCGAAAATGTTCATGATT
Organism: Saccostrea cuccullata; assembly: GCF_032062105.1. Taxonomy (NCBI): domain Eukaryota; kingdom Metazoa; phylum Mollusca; class Bivalvia; order Ostreida; family Ostreidae; genus Saccostrea; species Saccostrea cuccullata. The sequence goes on along the minus strand of NW_026930483.1, from coordinate 37,116 downwards.
CCGCTAAACTGAGAAAGTTCACACATGATTTATTATCTCATAACACACATCAGCTCTCTGCAATGCAGAAATGCTCGAATTGACGGGGAAAATTCAGGAGTTATTGATGAGAAAAATTCAGGAGTTATTATGTCGCCCCGAACGAAGTCGGGGACGACATATTGATATTGTACGCATGTTTTTTTTATCCAGGCTGTTTCTCGGAGATGGCTGGGACAATCTTCCTGAAACTTTCCTTAAAGGACGATAACTGGTTGTAGTTGTGCAGTGAGGTCGTTCAGTTCCAATATGTCTACCGTTGCCATGGAAACCTGTAAAAAGCGACAAATTTTGTCCGAGAGTGTTCTCTCTGGTCCCTTAAACGTTCGTCATGAAACTTTTCTTATTTTAATGATTAGTATCTGTAGTTCTGCAACTCGTATTTAAAATTTTCATATAATCGATTATTGCCATGGAAACCAGGTGAAAGTTAAAATTCTTTAATTTCGATTTTCTCAATAACTACTCAGGCAATCGTTTTGAAATTTTCAATGTTTATTCCTTGCAATGTGTCAAAGTGATTTCTACTTTCAAAATAATTGTAATGAGTCGCTAACGGTTGCCATAGAAACGAAACAGAAAAAAAGATTCAGATGTACACATGTGTTCTCCAAGGTCTAGGTCAAAGGGTCAAAGTTCGTCGTATCCAATAAAAGTTCTTTTCACAAGGATTACATATTTGAAATACGAAAGCCCTAGTACTTACCGTTCAAACGTTATGGCTATTTACTATGTTCAAGACGAACCCCCCCCCCTTTTTTGAAGCACACAGCCAAGTAGAAGACACAGATATAACATATACAACTTACAAGTAACTTTTTAAAATCTTCATTCATAAAATTCAGTTCCCGTCATGTGATATTTTGCCATCATTCATTCTCCTTCTGTTTGTCTCTTGAATTTATAAATATTTTATTTTATCTATATATAAAAATAAATAACGATTGTCAGCTGCATTTATTATCATTTCGCGTTTTCTTGTATATCTATCACTTGTATATTATTCATTTCATTAGATAGTGCAAGTATAAATTAAAAAATTGGTACGTCATTTCCATAGTTTTTATTCATTCATAAATTCTTTGATCCGCTCCTGATGGTTCGCAAAGCCTTGATCACCACTGTATACAAAACATTCATCTCGCCGAAAATGTTCATGATTCCGCTAAACTGAGAAAGTTCACACATGATTTATTATCTCATAACACACATCAGCTCTCTGCAATGCAGAAATGCTCGAATTGACGGGGAAAATTCAGGAGTTATTGATGAGAAAAATTCAGGAGTTATTATGTCGCCCCGAACGAAGTCGGGGACGACATATTGATATTGTACGCTGAAACTTTTCGAAGTCGGGGACGACATATTGATAGTGTACGCATGTTTTTTTTATCCAGGCTGTTTCTCGGAGATGGCTGGGAAGATCTTCCTGAAACTTTCCTTAAAGGACGATAACTGGTTGTAGTTGTGCAGTGAGGTCGTTCAGTTCCAATATGTCTACCGTTGCCATGGAAACCTGTAAAAAGCGACAAATTTTGTCCGAGAGTGTTCTCTCTGGTCCCTTAAACGTTCGTCATGAAACTTTTCTTATTTTAATGATTAGTATCTGTAGTTCTGCAACTCGTATTTAAAATTTTCATATAATCGATTATTGCCATGGAAACCAGGTGAAAGTTAAAATTCTTTAATTTCGATTTTCTCAATAACTACTCAGGCAATCGTTTTGAAATTTTCAATGTTTATTCCTTGCAATGTGTCAAAGTGATTTCTACTTTCAAAATAATTGTAATGAGTCGCTAACGGTTGCCATAGAAACGAAACAGAAAAAAAGATTCAGATGTACACATGTGTTCTCCAAGGTCTAGGTCAAAGGGTCAAAGTTCGTCGTATCCAATAAAAGTTCTTTTCACAAGGATTACATATTTGAAATACGAAAGCCCTAGTACTTACCGTTCAAACGTTATGGCTATTTACTATGTTCAAGACGAACCCCCCCCCCTTTTTTGAAGCACACAGCCAAGTAGAATACACAGATATAACATATACAACTTACAAGTAACTTTTTAAAATCTTCATTCATAAAATTCAGTTCCCGTCATGTGATATTTTGCCATCATTCATTCTCCTTCTGTTTGTCTCTTGAATTTATAAATATTTTATTTTATCTATATATAAAAATAAATAACGATTGTCAGCTGCATTTATTATCATTTCGCGTTTTCTTGTATATCTATCACTTGTATATTATTCATTTCATTAGATAGTGCAAGTATAAATTAAAAAATTGGTACGTCATTTCCATAGTTTTTATTCATTCATAAATTCTTTGATCCGCTCCTGATGGTTCGCAAAGCCTTGATCACCACTGTATACAAAACATTCATCTCGCCGAAAATGTTCATGATTCCGCTAAACTGAGAAAGTTCACACATGATTTATTATCTCATAACACACATCAGCTCTCTGCAATGCAGAAATGCTCGAATTGACGGGGAAAATTCAGGAGTTATTGATGAGAAAAATTCAGGAGTTATTATGTCGCCCCGAACGAAGTCGGGGACGACATATTGATATTGTACGCATGTTTTTTTTATCCAGGCTGTTTCTCGGAGATGGCTGGGACAATCTTCCTGAAACTTTCCTTAAAGGACGATAACTGGTTGTAGTTGTGCAGTGAGGTCGTTCAGTTCCAATATGTCTACCGTTGCCATGGAAACCTGTAAAAAGCGACAAATTTTGTCCGAGAGTGTTCTCTCTGGTCCCTTAAACGTTCGTCATGAAACTTTTCTTATTTTAATGATTAGTATCTGTAGTTCTGCAACTCGTATCTAAAATTTTCATATAATCGATTATTGCCATGGAAACCAGGTGAAAGTTAAAATTCTTTAATTTCGATTTTCTCAATAACTACTCAGGCAATCGTTTTGAAATTTTCAATGTTTATTCCTTGCAATGTGTCAAAGTGATTTCTACTTTCAAAATAATTGTAATGAGTCGCTAACGGTTGCCATAGAAACGAAACAGAAAAAAAGATTCAGATGTACACATGTGTTCTCCAAGGTCTAGGTCAAAGGGTCAAAGTTCGTCGTATCCAATAAAAGTTCTTTTCACAAGGATTACATATTTGAAATACGAAAGCCCTAGTACTTACCGTTCAAACGTTATGGCTATTTACTATGTTCAAGACGAACCCCCCCCCCCTTTTTTGAAGCACACAGCCAAGTAGAATACACAGATATAACATATACAACTTACAAGTAACTTTTTAAAATCTTCATTCATAAAATTCAGTTCCCGTCATGTGATATTTTGCCATCATTCATTCTCCTTCTGTTTGTCTCTTGAATTTATAAATATTTTATTTTATCTATATATAAAAATAAATAACGATTGTCAGCTGCATTTATTATCATTTCGCGTTTTCTTGTATATCTATCACTTGTATATTATTCATTTCATTAGATAGTGCAAGTATAAATTAAAAAATTGGTACGTCATTTCCATAGTTTTTATTCATTCATAAATTCTTTGATCCGCTCCTGATGGTTCGCAAAGCCTTGATCACCACTGTATACAAAACATTCATCTCGCCGAAAATGTTCATGATTCCGCTAAACTGAGAAAGTTCACACATGATTTATTATCTCATAACACACATCAGCTCTCTGCAATGCAGAAATGCTCGAATTGACGGGGAAAATTCAGGAGTTATTGATGAGAAAAATTCAGGAGTTATTATGTCGCCCCGAACGAAGTCGGGGACGACATATTGATATTGTACGCATGTTTTTTTTATCCAGGCTGTTTCTCGGAGATGGCTGGGACAATCTTCCTGAAACTTTCCTTAAAGGACGATAACTGGTTGTAGTTGTGCAGTGAGGTCGTTCAGTTCCAATATGTCTACCGTTGCCATGGAAACCTGTAAAAAGCGACAAATTTTGTCCGAGAGTGTTCTCTCTGGTCCCTTAAACGTTCGTCATGAAACTTTTCTTATTTTAATGATTAGTATCTGTAGTTCTGCAACTCGTATTTAAAATTTTCATATAATCGATTATTGCCATGGAAACCAGGTGAAAGTTAAAATTCTTTAATTTCGATTTTCTCAATAACTACTCAGGCAATCGTTTTGAAATTTTCAATGTTTATTCCTTGCAATGTGTCAAAGTGATTTCTACTTTCAAAATAATTGTAATGAGTCGCTAACGGTTGCCATAGAAACGAAACAGAAAAAAAGATTCAGATGTACACATGTGTTCTCCAAGGTCTAGGTCAAAGGGTCAAAGTTCGTCGTATCCAATAAAAGTTCTTTTCACAAGGATTACATATTTGAAATACGAAAGCCCTAGTACTTACCGTTCAAACGTTATGGCTATTTACTATGTTCAAGACGAACCCCCCCCCCCTTTTTTGAAGCACACAGCCAAGTAGAATACACAGATATAACATATACAACTTACAAGTAACTTTTTAAAATCTTCATTCATAAAATTCAGTTCCCGTCATGTGATATTTTGCCATCATTCATTCTCCTTCTGTTTGTCTCTTGAATTTATAAATATTTTATTTTATCTATATATAAAAATAAATAACGATTGTCAGCTGCATTTATTATCATTTCGCGTTTTCTTGTATATCTATCACTTGTATATTATTCATTTCATTAGATAGTGCAAGTATAAATTAAAAAATTGGTACGTCATTTCCATAGTTTTTATTCATTCATAAATTCTTTGATCCGCTCCTGATGGTTCGCAAAGCCTTGATCACCACTGTATACAAAACATTCATCTCGCCGAAAATGTTCATGATTCCGCTAAACTGAGAAAGTTCACACATGATTTATTATCTCATAACACACATCAGCTCTCTGCAATGCAGAAATGCTCGAATTGACGGGGAAAATTCAGGAGTTATTGATGAGAAAAATTCAGGAGTTATTATGTCGCCCCGAACGAAGTCGGGGACGACATATTGATATTGTACGCATGTTTTTTTTATCCAGGCTGTTTCTCGGAGATGGCTGGGACAATCTTCCTGAAACTTTCCTTAAAGGACGATAACTGGTTGTAGTTGTGCAGTGAGGTCGTTCAGTTCCAATATGTCTACCGTTGCCATGGAAACCTGTAAAAAGCGACAAATTTTGTCCGAGAGTGTTCTCTCTGGTCCCTTAAACGTTCGTCATGAAACTTTTCTTATTTTAATGATTAGTATCTGTAGTTCTGCAACTCGTATTTAAAATTTTCATATAATCGATTATTGCCATGGAAACCAGGTGAAAGTTAAAATTCTTTAATTTCGATTTTCTCAATAACTACTCAGGCAATCGTTTTGAAATTTTCAATGTTTATTCCTTGCAATGTGTCAAAGTGATTTCTACTTTCAAAATAATTGTAATGAGTCGCTAACGGTTGCCATAGAAACGAAACAGAAAAAAAGATTCAGATGTACACATGTGTTCTCCAAGGTCTAGGTCAAAGGGTCAAAGTTCGTCGTATCCAATAAAAGTTCTTTTCACAAGGATTACATATTTGAAATACGAAAGCCCTAGTACTTACCGTTCAAACGTTATGGCTATTTACTATGTTCAAGACGAACCCCCCCCCCCTTTTTTGAAGCACACAGCCAAGTAGAATACACAGATATAACATATACAACTTACAAGTAACTTTTTAAAATCTTCATTCATAAAATTCAGTTCCCGTCATGTGATATTTTGCCATCATTCATTCTCCTTCTGTTTGTCTCTTGAATTTATAAATATTTTATTTTATCTATATATAAAAATAAATAACGATTGTCAGCTGCATTTATTATCATTTCGCGTTTTCTTGTATATCTATCACTTGTATATTATTCATTTCATTAGATAGTGCAAGTATAAATTAAAAAATTGGTACGTCATTTCCATAGTTTTTATTCATTCATAAATTCTTTGATCCGCTCCTGATGGTTCGCAAAGCCTTGATCACCACTGTATACAAAACATTCATCTCGCCGAAAATGTTCATGATTCCGCTAAACTGAGAAAGTTCACACATGATTTATTATCTCATAACACACATCAGCTCTCTGCAATGCAGAAATGCTCGAATTGACGGGGAAAATTCAGGAGTTATTGATGAGAAAAATTCAGGAGTTATTATGTCGCCCCGAACGAAGTCGGGGACGACATATTGATATTGTACGCATGTTTTTTTTATCCAGGCTGTTTCTCGGAGATGGCTGGGACAATCTTCCTGAAACTTTCCTTAAAGGACGATAACTGGTTGTAGTTGTGCAGTGAGGTCGTTCAGTTCCAATATGTCTACCGTTGCCATGGAAACCTGTAAAAAGCGACAAATTTTGTCCGAGAGTGTTCTCTCTGGTCCCTTAAACGTTCGTCATGAAACTTTTCTTATTTTAATGATTAGTATCTGTAGTTCTGCAACTCGTATTTAAAATTTTCATATAATCGATTATTGCCATGGAAACCAGGTGAAAGTTAAAATTCTTTAATTTCGATTTTCTCAATAACTACTCAGGCAATCGTTTTGAAATTTTCAATGTTTATTCCTTGCAATGTGTCAAAGTGATTTCTACTTTCAAAATAATTGTAATGAGTCGCTAACGGTTGCCATAGAAACGAAACAGAAAAAAAGATTCAGATGTACACATGTGTTCTCCAAGGTCTAGGTCAAAGGGTCAAAGTTCGTCGTATCCAATAAAAGTTCTTTTCACAAGGATTACATATTTGAAATACGAAAGCCCTAGTACTTACCGTTCAAACGTTATGGCTATTTACTATGTTCAAGACGAACCCCCCCCCCCCCCTTTTTTGAAGCACACAGCCAAGTAGAATACACAGATATAACATATACAACTTACAAGTAACTTTTTAAAATCTTCATTCATAAAATTCAGTTCCCGTCATGTGATATTTTGCCATCATTCATTCTCCTTCTGTTTGTCTCTTGAATTTATAAATATTTTATTTTATCTATATATAAAAATAAATAACGATTGTCAGCTGCATTTATTATCATTTCGCGTTTTCTTGTATATCTATCACTTGTATATTATTCATTTCATTAGATAGTGCAAGTATAAATTAAAAAATTGGTACGTCATTTCCATAGTTTTTATTCATTCATAAATTCTTTGATCCGCTCCTGATGGTTCGCAAAGCCTTGATCACCACTGTATACAAAACATTCATCTCGCCGAAAATGTTCATGATTCCGCTAAACTGAGAAAGTTCACACATGATTTATTATCTCATAACACACATCAGCTCTCTGCAATGCAGAAATGCTCGAATTGACGGGGAAAATTCAGGAGTTATTGATGAGAAAAATTCAGGAGTTATTATGTCGCCCCGAACGAAGTCGGGGACGACATATTGATATTGTACGCATGTTTTTTTTATCCAGGCTGTTTCTCGGAGATGGCTGGGACAATCTTCCTGAAACTTTCCTTAAAGGACGATAACTGGTTGTAGTTGTGCAGTGAGGTCGTTCAGTTCCAATATGTCTACCGTTGCCATGGAAACCTGTAAAAAGCGACAAATTTTGTCCGAGAGTGTTCTCTCTGGTCCCTTAAACGTTCGTCATGAAACTTTTCTTATTTTAATGATTAGTATCTGTAGTTCTGCAACTCGTATCTAAAATTTTCATATAATCGATTATTGCCATGGAAACCAGGTGAAAGTTAAAATTCTTTAATTTCGATTTTCTCAATAACTACTCAGGCAATCGTTTTGAAATTTTCAATGTTTATTCCTTGCAATGTGTCAAAGTGATTTCTACTTTCAAAATAATTGTAATGAGTCGCTAACGGTTGCCATAGAAACGAAACAGAAAAAAAATTCAGATGTACACATGTGTTCTCCAAGGTCTAGGTCAAAGGGTCAAAGTTCGTCGTATCCAATAAAAGTTCTTTTCACAAGGATTACATATTTGAAATACGAAAGCCCTAGTACTTACCGTTCAAACGTTATGGCTATTTACTATGTTCAAGACGAACCCCCCCCCCCTTTTTTGAAGCACACAGCCAAGTAGAATACACAGATATAACATATACAACTTACAAGTAACTTTTTAAAATCTTCATTCATAAAATTCAGTTCCCGTCATGTGATATTTTGCCATCATTCATTCTCCTTCTGTTTGTCTCTTGAATTTATAAATATTTTATTTTATCTATATATAAAAATAAATAACGATTGTCAGCTGCATTTATTATCATTTCGCGTTTTCTTGTATATCTATCACTTGTATATTATTCATTTCATTAGATAGTGCTTGTATATTCATTTCATTAGATAGTGCAAGTATAAATTAAAAAATTGGTACGTCATTTCCATAGTTTTTATTCATTCATAAATTCTTTGATCCGCTCCTGATGGTTCGCAAAGCCTTGATCACCACTGTATACAAAACATTCATCTCGCCGAAAATGTTCATGATTCCGCTAAACTGAGAAAGTTCACACATGATTTATTATCTCATAACACACATCAGCTCTCTGCAATGCAGAAATGCTCGAATTGACGGGGAAAATTCAGGAGTTATTGATGAGAAAAATTCAGGAGTTATTATGTCGCCCCGAACGAAGTCGGGGACGACATATTGATATTGTACGCATGTTTTTTTTATCCAGGCTGTTTCTCGGAGATGGCTGGGACAATCTTCCTGAAACTTTCCTTAAAGGACGATAACTGGTTGTAGTTGTGCAGTGAGGTCGTTCAGTTCCAATATGTCTACCGTTGCCATGGAAACCTGTAAAAAGCGACAAATTTTGTCCGAGAGTGTTCTCTCTGGTCCCTTAAACGTTCGTCATGAAACTTTTCTTATTTTAATGATTAGTATCTGTAGTTCTGCAACTCGTATCTAAAATTTTCATATAATCGATTATTGCCATGGAAACCAGGTGAAAGTTAAAATTCTTTAATTTCGATTTTCTCAATAACTACTCAGGCAATCGTTTTGAAATTTTCAATGTTTATTCCTTGCAATGTGTCAAAGTGATTTCTACTTTCAAAATAATTGTAATGAGTCGCTAACGGTTGCCATAGAAACGAAACAGAAAAAAAGATTCAGATGTACACATGTGTTCTCCAAGGTCTAGGTCAAAGGGTCAAAGTTCGTCGTATCCAATAAAAGTTCTTTTCACAAGGATTACATATTTGAAATACGAAAGCCCTAGTACTTACCGTTCAAACGTTATGGCTATTTACTATGTTCAAGACGAACCCCCCCCCCCTTTTTTGAAGCACACAGCCAAGTAGAATACACAGATATAACATATACAACTTACAAGTAACTTTTTAAAATCTTCATTCATAAAATTCAGTTCCCGTCATGTGATATTTTGCCATCATTCATTCTCCTTCTGTTTGTCTCTTGAATTTATAAATATTTTATTTTATCTATATATAAAAATAAATAACGATTGTCAGCTGCATTTATTATCATTTCGCGTTTTCTTGTATATCTATCACTTGTATATTATTCATTTCATTAGATAGTGCAAGTATAAATTAAAAAATTGGTACGTCATTTCCATACTTTTTATTCATTCATAAATTCTTTGATCCGCTCCTGATGGTTCGCAAAGCCTTGATCACCACTGTATACAAAACATTCATCTGTTCATGATTCCGAAAATGTTCACACATGATTCCGCTAACACACATCAGCTCTCTGCAATGAGAAATGTTCACACATGATTTATTATCTCATAACACACATCAGCTCTCTGCAATGCAGAAATGCTCGAATTGACGGGGAAAATTCAGGAGTTATTGATGAGAAAAATTCAGGAGTTATTATGTCGCCCCGAACGAAGTCGGGGACGACATATTGATATTGTACGCATGTTTTTTTTATCCAGGCTGTTTCTCGGAGATGGCTGGGACAATCTTCCTGAAACTTTCCTTAAAGGACGATAACTGGTTGTAGTTGTGCAGTGAGGTCGTTCAGTTCCAATATGTCTACCGTTGCCATGGAAACCTGTAAAAAGCGACAAATTTTGTCCGAGAGTGTTCTCTCTGGTCCCTTAAACGTTCGTCATGAAACTTTTCTTATTTTAATGATTAGTATCTGTAGTTCTGCAACTCGTATTTAAAATTTTCATATAATCGATTATTGCCATGGAAACCAGGTGAAAGTTAAAATTCTTTAATTTCGATTTTCTCAATAACTACTCAGGCAATCGTTTTGAAATTTTCAATGTTTATTCCTTGCAATGTGTCAAAGTGATTTCTACTTTCAAAATAATTGTAATGAGTCGCTAACGGTTGCCATAGAAACGAAACAGAAAAAAAGATTCAGATGTACACATGTGTTCTCCAAGGTCTAGGTCAAAGGGTCAAAGTTCGTCGTATCCAATAAAAGTTCTTTTCACAAGGATTACATATTTGAAATACGAAAGCCCTAGTACTTACCGTTCAAACGTTATGGCTATTTACTATGTTCAAGACGAACCCCCCCCCCTTTTTTGAAGCACACAGCCAAGTAGAATACACAGATATAACATATACAACTTACAAGTAACTTTTTAAAATCTTCATTCATAAAATTCAGTTCCCGTCATGTGATATTTTGCCATCATTCATTCTCCTTCTGTTTGTCTCTTGAATTTATAAATATTTTATTTTATCTATATATAAAAATAAATAACGATTGTCAGCTGCATTTATTATCATTTCGCGTTTTCTTGTATATCTATCACTTGTATATTATTCATTTCATTAGATAGTGCAAGTATAAATTAAAAAATTGGTACGTCATTTCCATAGTTTTTATTCATTCATAAATTCTTTGATCCGCTCCTGATGGTTCGCAAAGCCTTGATCACCACTGTATACAAAACATTCATCTCGCCGAAAATGTTCATGATTCCGCTAAACTGAGAAAGTTCACACATGATTTATTATCTCATAACACACATCAGCTCTCTGCAATGCAGAAATGCTCGAATTGACGGGGAAAATTCAGGAGTTATTGATGAGAAAAATTCAGGAGTTATTATGTCGCCCCGAACGAAGTCGGGGACGACATATTGATATTGTACGCATGTTTTTTTTATCCAGGCTGTTTCTCGGAGATGGCTGGGACAATCTTCCTGAAACTTTCCTTAAAGGACGATAACTGGTTGTAGTTGTGCAGTGAGGTCGTTCAGTTCCAATATGTCTACCGTTGCCATGGAAACCTGTAAAAAGCGACAAATTTTGTCCGAGAGTGTTCTCTCTGGTCCCTTAAACGTTCGTCATGAAACTTTTCTTATTTTAATGATTAGTATCTGTAGTTCTGCAACTCGTATCTAAAATTTTCATATAATCGATTATTGCCATGGAAACCAGGTGAAAGTTAAAATTCTTTAATTTCGATTTTCTCAATAACTACTCAGGCAATCGTTTTGAAATTTTCAATGTTTATTCCTTGCAATGTGTCAAAGTGATTTCTACTTTCAAAATAATTGTAATGAGTCGCTAACGGTTGCCATAGAAACGAAACAGAAAAAAAGATTCAGATGTACACATGTGTTCTCCAAGGTCTAGGTCAAAGGGTCAAAGTTCGTCGTATCCAATAAAAGTTCTTTTCACAAGGATTACATATTTGAAATACGAAAGCCCTAGTACTTACCGTTCAAACGTTATGGCTATTTACTATGTTCAAGACGAACCCCCCCCCCCTTTTTTGAAGCACACAGCCAAGTAGAATACACAGATATAACATATACAACTTACAAGTAACTTTTTAAAATCTTCATTCATAAAATTCAGTTCCCGTCATGTGATATTTTGCCATCATTCATTCTCCTTCTGTTTGTCTCTTGAATTTATAAATATTTTATTTTATCTATATATAAAAATAAATAACGATTGTCAGCTGCATTTATTATCATTTCGCGTTTTCTTGTATATCTATCACTTGTATATTATTCATTTCATTAGATAGTGCAAGTATAAATTAAAAAATTGGTACGTCATTTCCATAGTTTTTATTCATTCATAAATTCTTTGATCCGCTCCTGATGGTTCGCAAAGCCTTGATCACCACTGTATACAAAACATTCATCTCGCCGAAAATGTTCATGATTCCGCTAAACTGAGAAAGTTCACACATGATTTATTATCTCATAACACACATCAGCTCTCTGCAATGCAGAAATGCTCGAATTGACGGGGAAAATTCAGGAGTTATTGATGAGAAAAATTCAGGAGTTATTATGTCGCCCCGAACGAAGTCGGGGACGACATATTGATATTGTACGCATGTTTTTTTTATCCAGGCTGTTTCTCGGAGATGGCTGGGACAATCTTCCTGAAACTTTCCTTAAATTCTTTGATCCGCTCCTGATGGTTCGCAAAGCCTTGATCACCACTGTATACAAAACATTCATCTCGCCGAAAATGTTCATGATTCCGCTAAACTGAGAAAGTTCACACATGATTTATTATCTCATAACACACATCAGCTCTCTGCAATGCAGAAATGCTCGAATTGACGGGGAAAATTCAGGAGTTATTGATGAGAAAAATTCAGGAGTTATTATGTCGCCCCGAACGAAGTCGGGGACGACATATTGATATTGTACGCATGTTTTTTTTATCCAGGCTGTTTCTCGGAGATGGCTGGGACAATCTTCCTGAAACTTTCCTTAAAGGACGATAACTGGTTGTAGTTGTGCAGTGAGGTCGTTCAGTTCCAATATGTCTACCGTTGCCATGGAAACCTGTAAAAAGCGACAAATTTTGTCCGAGAGTGTTCTCTCTGGTCCCTTAAACGTTCGTCATGAAACTTTTCTTATTTTAATGATTAGTATCTGTAGTTCTGCAACTCGTATCTAAAATTTTCATATAATCGATTATTGCCATGGAAACCAGGTGAAAGTTAAAATTCTTTAATTTCGATTTTCTCAATAACTACTCAGGCAATCGTTTTGAAATTTTCAATGTTTATTCCTTGCAATGTGTCAAAGTGATTTCTACTTTCAAAATAATTGTAATGAGTCGCTAACGGTTGCCATAGAAACGAAACAGAAAAAAAGATTCAGATGTACACATGTGTTCTCCAAGGTCTAGGTCAAAGGGTCAAAGTTCGTCGTATCCAATAAAAGTTCTTTTCACAAGGATTACATATTTGAAATACGAAAGCCCTAGTACTTACCGTTCAAACGTTATGGCTATTTACTATGTTCAAGACGAACCCCCCCCCCCTTTTTTGAAGCACACAGCCAAGTAGAATACACAGATATAACATATACAACTTACAAGTAACTTTTTAAAATCTTCATTCATAAAATTCAGTTCCCGTCATGTGATATTTTGCCATCATTCATTCTCCTTCTGTTTGTCTCTTGAATTTATAAATATTTTATTTTATCTATATATAAAAATAAATAACGATTGTCAGCTGCATTTATTATCATTTCGCGTTTTCTTGTATATCTATCACTTGTATATTATTCATTTCATTAGATAGTGCAAGTATAAATTAAAAAATTGGTACGTCATTTCCATAGTTTTTATTCATTCATAAATTCTTTGATCCGCTCCTGATGGTTCGCAAAGCCTTGATCACCACTGTATACAAAACATTCATCTCGCCGAAAATGTTCATGATTCCGCTAAACTGAGAAAGTTCACACATGATTTATTATCTCATAACACACATCAGCTCTCTGCAATGCAGAAATGCTCGAATTGACGGGGAAAATTCAGGAGTTATTGATGTGGAAAATTCAGGAGTTATTATGTCGCCCCGAACGAAGTCGGGGACGACATATTGATATTGTACGCATGTTTTTTTTATCCAGGCTGTTTCTCGGAGATGGCTGGGACAATCTTCCTGAAACTTTCCTTAAAGGACGATAACTGGTTGTAGTTGTGCAGTGAGGTCGTTCAGTTCCAATATGTCTACCGTTGCCATGGAAACCTGTAAAAAGCGACAAATTTTGTCCGAGAGTGTTCTCTCTGGTCCCTTAAACGTTCGTCATGAAACTTTTCTTATTTTAATGATTAGTATCTGTAGTTCTGCAACTCGTATTTAAAATTTTCATATAATCGATTATTGCCATGGAAACCAGGTGAAAGTTAAAATTCTTTAATTTCGATTTTCTCAATAACTACTCAGGCAATCGTTTTGAAATTTTCAATGTTTATTCCTTGCAATGTGTCAAAGTGATTTCTACTTTCAAAATAATTGTAATGAGTCGCTAACGGTTGCCATAGAAACGAAACAGAAAAAAAGATTCAGATGTACACATGTGTTCTCCAAGGTCTAGGTCAAAGGGTCAAAGTTCGTCGTATCCAATAAAAGTTCTTTTCACAAGGATTACATATTTGAAATACGAAAGCCCTAGTACTTACCGTTCAAACGTTATGGCTATTTACTATGTTCAAGACGAACCCCCCCCCCTTTTTTGAAGCACACAGCCAAGTAGAATACACAGATATAACATATACAACTTACAAGTAACTTTTTAAAATCTTCATTCATAAAATTCAGTTCCCGTCATGTGATATTTTGCCATCATTCATTCTCCTTCTGTTTGTCTCTTGAATTTATAAATATTTTATTTTATCTATATATAAAAATAAATAACGATTGTCAGCTGCATTTATTATCATTTCGCGTTTTCTTGTATATCTATCACTTGTATATTATTCATTTCATTAGATAGTGCAAGTATAAATTAAAAAATTGGTACGTCATTTCCATAGTTTTTATTCATTCATAAATTCTTTGATCCGCTCCTGATGGTTCGCAAAGCCTTGATCACCACTGTATACAAAACATTCATCTCGCCGAAAATGTTCATGATTCCGCTAAACTGAGAAAGTTCACACATGATTTATTATCTCATAACACACATCAGCTCTCTGCAATGCAGAAATGCTCGAATTGACGGGGAAAATTCAGGAGTTATTGATGAGAAAAATTCAGGAGTTATTATGTCGCCCCGAACGAAGTCGGGGACGACATATTGATATTGTACGCATGTTTTTTTTATCCAGGCTGTTTCTCGGAGATGGCTGGGACAATCTTCCTGAAACTTTCCTTAAAGGACGATAACTGGTTGTAGTTGTGCAGTGAGGTCGTTCAGTTCCAATATGTCTACCGTTGCCATGGAAACCTGTAAAAAGCGACAAATTTTGTCCGAGAGTGTTCTCTCTGGTCCCTTAAACGTTCGTCATGAAACTTTTCTTATTTTAATGATTAGTATCTGTAGTTCTGCAACTCGTATTTAAAATTTTCATATAATCGATTATTGCCATGGAAACCAGGTGAAAGTTAAAATTCTTTAATTTCGATTTTCTCAATAACTACTCAGGCAATCGTTTTGAAATTTTCAATGTTTATTCCTTGCAATGTGTCAAAGTGATTTCTACTTTCAAAATAATTGTAATGAGTCGCTAACGGTTGCCATAGAAACGAAACAGAAAAAAAGATTCAGATGTACACATGTGTTCTCCAAGGTCTAGGTCAAAGGGTCAAAGTTCGTCGTATCCAATAAAAGTTCTTTTCACAAGGATTACATATTTGAAATACGAAAGCCCTAGTACTTACCGTTCAAACGTTATGGCTATTTACTATGTTCAAGACGAACCCCCCCCCCTTTTTTGAAGCACACAGCCAAGTAGAATACACAGATATAACATATACAACTTACAAGTAACTTTTTAAAATCTTCATTCATAAAATTCAGTTCCCGTCATGTGATATTTTGCCATCATTCATTCTCCTTCTGTTTGTCTCTTGAATTTATAAATATTTTATTTTATCTATATATAAAAATAAATAACGATTGTCAGCTGCATTTATTATCATTTCGCGTTTTCTTGTATATCTATCACTTGTATATTATTCATTTCATTAGATAGTGCAAGTATAAATTAAAAAATTGGTACGTCATTTCCATAGTTTTTATTCATTCATAAATTCTTTGATCCGCTCCTGATGGTTCGCAAAGCCTTGATCACCACTGTATACAAAACATTCATCTCGCCGAAAATGTTCATGATTCCGCTAAACTGAGAAAGTTCACACATGATTTATTATCTCATAACACACATCAGCTCTCTGCAATGCAGAAATGCTCGAATTGACGGGGAAAATTCAGGAGTTATTGATGAGAAAAATTCAGGAGTTATTATGTCGCCCCGAACGAAGTCGGGGACGACATATTGATATTGTACGCATGTTTTTTTTATCCAGGCTGTTTCTCGGAGATGGCTGGGACAATCTTCCTGAAACTTTCCTTAAAGGACGATAACTGGTTGTAGTTGTGCAGTGAGGTCGTTCAGTTCCAATATGTCTACCGTTGCCATGGAAACCTGTAAAAAGCGACAAATTTTGTCCGAGAGTGTTCTCTCTGGTCCCTTAAACGTTCGTCATGAAACTTTTCTTATTTTAATGATTAGTATCTGTAGTTCTGCAACTCGTATTTAAAATTTTCATATAATCGATTATTGCCATGGAAACCAGGTGAAAGTTAAAATTCTTTAATTTCGATTTTCTCAATAACTACTCAGGCAATCGTTTTGAAATTTTCAATGTTTATTCCTTGCAATGTGTCAAAGTGATTTCTACTTTCAAAATAATTGTAATGAGTCGCTAACGGTTGCCATAGAAACGAAACAGAAAAAAAGATTCAGATGTACACATGTGTTCTCCAAGGTCTAGGTCAAAGGGTCAAAGTTCGTCGTATCCAATAAAAGTTCTTTTCACAAGGATTACATATTTGAAATACGAAAGCCCTAGTACTTACCGTTCAAACGTTATGGCTATTTACTATGTTCAAGACGAACCCCCCCCCCCCCTTTTTTGAAGCACACAGCCAAGTAGAATACACAGATATAACATATACAACTTACAAGTAACTTTTTAAAATCTTCATTCATAAAATTCAGTTCCCGTCATGTGATATTTTGCCATCATTCATTCTCCTTCTGTTTGTCTCTTGAATTTATAAATATTTTATTTTATCTATATATAAAAATAAATAACGATTGTCAGCTGCATTTATTATCATTTCGCGTTTTCTTGTATATCTATCACTTGTATATTATTCATTTCATTAGATAGTGCAAGTATAAATTAAAAAATTGGTACGTCATTTCCATAGTTTTTATTCATTCATAAATTCTTTGATCCGCTCCTGATGGTTCGCAAAGCCTTGATCACCACTGTATACAAAACATTCATCTCGCCGAAAATGTTCATGATTCCGCTAAACTGAGAAAGTTCACACATGATTTATTATCTCATAACACACATCAGCTCTCTGCAATGCAGAAATGCTCGAATTGACGGGGAAAATTCAGGAGTTATTGATGAGAAAAATTCAGAAGTTATTATGTCGCCCCGAACGAAGTCGGGGACGACATATTGATATTGTACGCATGTTTTTTTTATCCAGGCTGTATCTCGGAGATGGCTGGGACAATCTTCCTGAAACTTTCCTTAAATTCTTTGATCCGCTCCTGATGGTTCGCATAGCCTTGATCACCACTGTATACAAAACATTCATCTCGCCGAAAATGTTCATGATTCCGCTAAACTGAGAAAGTTCACACATGATTTATTATCTCATAACACACATCAGCTCTCTGCAATGCAGAAATGCTCGAATTGACGGGGAAAATTCAGGAGTTATTGATGAGAAAAATTCAGAAGTTATTATGTCGCCCCGAACGAAGTCGGGGACGACATATTGATATTGTACGCATGTTTTTTTTATCCAGGCTGTTTCTCGGAGATGGCTGGGACAATCTTCCTGAAACTTTCCTTAAAGGACGATAACTGGTTGTAGTTGTGCAGTGAGGTCGTTCAGTTCCAATATGTCTACCGTTACCATGGAAACCTGTAAAAAGCGACAAATTTTGTCCGAGAGTGTTCTCTCTGGTCCCTTAAACGTTCGTCATGAAACTTTTCTTATTTTAATGATTAGTATCTGTAGTTCTGCAACTCGTATCTAAAATTTTCATATAATCGATTATTGCCATGGAAACCAGGTGAAAGTTAAAATTCTTTAATTTCGATTTTCTCAATAACTACTCAGGCAATCGTTTTGAAATTTTCAATGTTTATTCCTTGCAATGTGTCAAAGTGATTTCTACTTTCAAAATAATTGTAATGAGTCGCTAACGGTTGCCATAGAAAATATTTCTGATTTCAATATACTTTGGCACACAAAAACTACACTAAGATACATAGAATACTGCATCGGTTTTTGATTTCGATGTGTTGCCATGGTTACTAAAAATAGAATTTTCTGTGAAATTCCTTTAAAACGCTACTCCTTCCACAGTTTTGTCTGATTTCAAGATAACTTGGCACACTAGTAGACTACACTTAGATACATAGAATAGTGCATCGGTTTTTGATTTCGATGAACGGTGTTGCCATGGTTACTAAAAATAGAATTTTCTGTGAAATTCCTTTAAAACGCTATATTTCTACAGTTTTGAATTTCAATATAACTTGGCACACAAGTAGGCTACACTAAGATACATGGAATAGTGCATCGGTTTTTAATTTCGATGAACGGTGTTGCCATGGTTACTATAAATAGAATGTTCTGTGAAATTCCTTAAAAACGCTACTCCTTCTACAGTTCTAGTTTGATTTCAAAATAAGTTGGCACACAAGTAGACTACACAAAGATACATAGAATAGTGCATCGGTTTTTAATTTCGATGAACGATGTTGCCATGGTTACTAAAAATAGAATTTTCTGTGAAATTCCTAAAAACGCTACTTCTTCTACAGATTTGGTCTGATTTCAATATAACTTGGCACACAAGTAGACTACACTAAGATACATAGAATAGTGCATCGGTTTTTGATTTTGATGAACGGTGTTGCCATGGTTACTAAAAATATAATTTTCTGTGAAATTCTTTAAAAACGCTACTCCTTCTACAGTTTTGGTCTGATTTCTATAACTTGGCACACAAGTTTATAAATATTTAGTGCATTTTCTGATTTCGATATATATAAAAATAGAATTTTCTGTGAAATTCCTTTAAAACGCTACTCCTCCTACACTTTTAAGCTGATTTCAATCTAACTTGGCACACAAGTAGACTACACTCATAAAATAGTGCATTGGTTTTTGATTTCGATGAATAGTGTTGCCATGGTCACTAAAAAAAATTGTCTGTGAAATTCCTTTAAAACGCTATTCTTACAATTTTGATCTGATTTCATATAACTTGGCACACAAGTAGACTACACTAAGATATAAAATAGTGCATTGGTTTTTGATAAAATTGGTACAGTCTCGACAGAGACTTTCCATTTTATCCAGGCTGTTTTATTGGGACATTCTTTCCTAAATTCTTTGATCCGCTCCTGATGGTTCGCAAAGCATTGATCACCACTGTATACAAAACATTCATCTCGCCGAAAATGTTCATGATTCCGCTAAACTGAGAAAGTTCACACATGATTTATTATCTCATAACACACATCAGCTCTCTGCAATGCAGAAATGCTCGAATTGACGGGGAAAATTCAGGAGTTATTGATGAGAAAAATTCAGAAGTTATTATGTCGCCCCGAACGAAGTCGGGGACGACATATTGATATTGTACGCATGTTTTTTTTATCCAGGCTGTTTCTCGGAGATGGCTGGGACAATCTTCCTGAAACTTTCCTTAAAGGACGATAACTGGTTGTAGTTGTGCAGTGAGGTCGTTCAGTTCCAATATGTCTACCGTTGCCATGGAAACCTGTAAAAAGCGACAAATTTTGTCCGAGAGTGTTCTCTCTGGTCCCTTAAACGTTCGTCATGAAACTTTTCTTATTTTAATGATTAGTATCTGTAGTTCTGCAACTCGTATTTAAAATTTTCATATAATCGATTATTGCCATGGAAACCAGGTGAAAGTTAAAATTCTTTAATTTCGATTTTCTCAATAACTACTCAGGCAATCGTTTTGAAATTTTCAATGTTTATTCCTTGCAATGTGTCAAAGTGATTTCTACTTTCAAAATAATTGTAATGAGTCGCTAACGGTTGCCATAGAAACGAAACAGAAAAAAAGATTCAGATGTACACATGTGTTCTCCAAGGTCTAGGTCAAAGGGTCAAAGTTCGTCGTATCCAATAAAAGTTCTTTTCACAAGGATTACATATTTGAAATACGAAAGCCCTAGTACTTACCGTTCAAACGTTATGGCTATTTACTATGTTCAAGACGAACCCCCCCCCTTTTTTGAAGCACACAGCCAAGTAGAATACACAGATATAACATATACAACTTACAAGTAACTTTTTAAAATCTTCATTCATAAAATTCAGTTCCCGTCATGTGATATTTTGCCATCATTCATTCTCCTTCTGTTTGTCTCTTGAATTTATAAATATTTTATTTTATCTATATATAAAAATAAATAACGATTGTCAGCTGCATTTATTATCATTTCGCGTTTTCTTGTATATCTATCACTTGTATATTATTCATTTCATTAGATAGTGCAAGTATAAATTAAAAAATTGGTACGTCATTTCCATAGTTTTTATTCATTCATAAATTCTTTGATCCGCTCCTGATGGTTCGCAAAGCCTTGATCACCACTGTATACAAAACATTCATCTCGCCGAAAATGTTCATGATTCCGCTAAACTGAGAAAGTTCACACATGATTTATTATCTCATAACACACATCAGCTCTCTGCAATGCAGAAATGCTCGAATTGACGGGGAAAATTCAGGAGTTATTGATGAGAAAAATTCAGGAGTTATTATGTCGCCCCGAACGAAGTCGGGGACGACATATTGATATTGTACGCATGTTTTTTTTATCCAGGCTGTTTCTCGGAGATGGCTGGGACAATCTTCCTGAAACTTTCCTTAAAGGACGATAACTGGTTGTAGTTGTGCAGTGAGGTCGTTCAGTTCCAATATGTCTACCGTTACCATGGAAACCTGTAAAAAGCGACAAATTTTGTCCGAGAGTGTTCTCTCTGGTCCCTTAAACGTTCGTCATGAAACTTTTCTTATTTTAATGATTAGTATCTGTAGTTCTGCAACTCGTATCTAAAATTTTCATATAATCGATTATTGCCATGGAAACCAGGTGAAAGTTAAAATTCTTTAATTTCGATTTTCTCAATAACTACTCAGGCAATCGTTTTGAAATTTTCAATGTTTATTCCTTGCAATGTGTCAAAGTGATTTCTACTTTCAAAATAATTGTAATGAGTCGCTAACGGTTGCCATAGAAACGAAACAGAAAAAAAGATTCAGATGTACACATGTGTTCTCCAAGGTCTAGGTCAAAGGGTCAAAGTTCGTCGTATCCAATAAAAGTTCTTTTCACAAGGATTACATATTTGAAATACGAAAGCCCTAGTACTTACCGTTCAAACGTTATGGCTATTTACTATGTTCAAGACGACCCCCCCCCCTTTTTTGAAGCACACAGCCAAGTAGAATACACAGATATAACATATACAACTTACAAGTAACTTTTTAAAATCTTCATTCATAAAATTCAGTTCCCGTCATGTGATATTTTGCCATCATTCATTCTCCTTCTGTTTGTCTCTTGAATTTATAAATATTTTATTTTATCTATATATAAAAATAAATAACGATTGTCAGCTGCATTTATTATCATTTCGCGTTTTCTTGTATATCTATCACTTGTATATTATTCATTTCATTAGATAGTGCAAGTATAAATTAAAAAATTGGTACGTCATTTCCATAGTTTTTATTCATTCATAAATTCTTTGATCCGCTCCTGATGGTTCGCAAAGCCTTGATCACCACTGTATACAAAACATTCATCTCGCCGAAAATGTTCATGATTCCGCTAAACTGAGAAAGTTCACACATGATTTATTATCTCATAACACACATCAGCTCTCTGCAATGCAGAAATGCTCGAATTGACGGGGAAAATTCAGGAGTTATTGATGAGAAAAATTCAGGAGTTATTATGTCGCCCCGAACGAAGTCGGGGACGACATATTGATATTGTACGCATGTTTTTTTTATCCAGGCTGTTTCTCGGAGATGGCTGGGACAATCTTCCTGAAACTTTCCTTAAAGGACGATAACTGGTTGTAGTTGTGCAGTGAGGTCGTTCAGTTCCAATATGTCTACCGTTGCCATGGAAACCTGTAAAAAGCGACAAATTTTGTCCGAGAGTGTTCTCTCTGGTCCCTTAAACGTTCGTCATGAAACTTTTCTTATTTTAATGATTAGTATCTGTAGTTCTGCAACTCGTATCTAAAGAACTTAAGCCAAAATCTGCATGATTTGGCCCTGTCAATTCCTGAAAATCAAACTTCATTATTAAGCAGCGAAACTTTGGCCAAATATTTATTAGGTGTTAAACCTTTGGTCTCCGTCTTGATTTTTGGGAAGGAAACAGCGCGTGCTTTATTATAAACATCAAAACCGGATGCGGTAATGCAAAAATACCAAGTTTCAAAGAAATTTAGACCTTTTTACAGCGATTTTTTTGTAGGCGCCATCCTTGAACCATGTTGAAATTTTAAACAAAGTTAAAATGATACATGTTCTTCCATAATTCATTTGGTTTTTGATGGTTCACGTGTGGCGCCCTACTTAAATGATACTTTTCAGTACTTTTAAGCCTGACTTCTGTAAAAGATAATTTCCGGATTTTTTTTCTCTCAGTACGGCCAAGTAGAAATAGAGGTTAAACTTAATTAGTCATATTAAATGATTTATTTTTAAATAATTTATTGAGGCCGTAAATGAATTCTAAAGGATATAAAATCAACTCGATATAAAACTAAAGGTGAATTTCCGATCCCGATGTGATAAAATAACTGACTATCCAGAATGCAGAACTTTGCAATCGACTGAAGATAAAGAAGTTTACATGACTTTGTTGTGGTGAGTATCTTTATTCCTGTAAACAAAACAGTAAAGTAAGCTTAAAAATACACATGCATCAATATAATAGGATGATTCTGAGCTGATAATACATTGACCGTTCGCTTGACCCATATGTCGTCTGCAGTGTGATGTACTGTCAGGTTAGTCCGAAAAATCTGACGTTTTCCTGTTTTTTTTTAACGATTTTGATATTTTACTTTCCTGGCATGTAAACTATCAAGATCGTAAAAAAAACCCCAGGAAATCGGACTATTCCTGGCATGTAATCTATCAAGATCGTAAAAAAGCCAAGAAAACGTCAGAATTTTCGTACTACTGTCAGGTATGCAATATGCATATCTAGGCCTAGTACATGTGATTGAGATGCAATAAAGATCGGCATTGGTCTAAATTAAGTTTTTATTAAAATCTGTGTATAACGTTAGGCCTATGAGTATGCAGTATCTAGTAAGCTCATTTTAAATTTCACACCAATATGATAAGGAATGATAACACTGGAACACATGTCAATCTGAATCCCCTCTTTTTTTTCTCTTTTTTTTAAAATAAAAGTACAGTACTTATTTACAAGAAAATATATCAATGTTAAAAAAAATTATATTTAAATAGTCATAATTTATCAAAAATAAACACATTAACACAGATACTCAACATCAGTGGGGTTTTTTGTTTTTGTTTTCATGAGTTACCTCTCTTTGAAAAATTCACGTTCTATTTAAATATATTTTTAATGATTTTTCTTTAATAATGGGATTTTCTTTAAATAATATAATCAACAATGCACATAATAGCATGTTTAAGTAAATTCCTCATAACATAAGTAATAGTAAATATTTTAAAATAATAAACAGCCAAAATCAATTTTAATATTATAATTCTGCAACTTTTTTATTGTTGTTCATAAATTAAATATAAATTGCTGGAATGGGGGTGGATCTGAAGGCGCGTGCATACGAAAAAAATTATATATTGTAGAAAACCACAGTAAGAACTAAATAAAGCAACAATATATGAGGTGGTTGAACTCAATCAAATATCTTTAAAGTATTCTCAGAGTAAGAAGACAATTTTTGTATACTCCCCGTCAATGAAAACGCAACATTCTAATTTTAGGTTGAAAAGTATATACGGGTTATAACTATATACCAAACACGTTAGGACATCTTTAACTTTGCCAAATCAGTTATTTAATGTTTGAATGGCTTTCATTTCATTACCGAAAGCTGATTTGTTAGCCCTCTTAACAGATAACATTTAAATAAAACACCCCCCCTTCCGACCATTTAATCAAAACATGCTAGTCCGCTATGAAAATTATGCATGTACGCAGTCCGATTTTTACCACCCATTAGGTTTATCAATGTCTTTATCTGAGCGAAAAAAATATTTTTGGGCATTTTTAATTGCATGTTGTTCAGAAACTGCGGTCGAATTTTCTCTAACTTGGCGTAGTGTAGTAACTCTTGGACTTCCGTGCAAGAAAATGTTATTTATGCTACTGCAATACATGAGCCTGATGAGTCGTGATATAGTGTACATTTCAACACTGCAGCTCTTTTTTTCTTTATTTTAAGAATTTCCAGCATTAGCAATGAAAATCAGTCATTTTGATGAAAAATAGGCATCACATCCGGTAAAAAAGAAAGATTTGTTTCCTGGCCTTTTAGCACAATACTTATGATTAACAGTTTCAAAACCTTGAAAACCCAAAATATTGTTTTAAATTTTATTAAAAATGCAAAAATTTGATTTCAGATAAGAGGGCTAAAAAGCAACTTCCGGTAGAGGAAGGAAATTCATTCAACCGTTAAATAATTGATTTGGCAAAGTAAAAGATGTCTTAACTTTTTTGTACATAGTTATAACCCGTATATACTTTTCACCCTAGAATTAGAGTGTTGCGTTTTCATTGACGGTGAGTATATATATAGAGAATAATACATACCCTTTTCCATATCACATCCTGTATCAGCCCGAGACACCAATATCAGCCAGAGGGCCGAAGGCCCGAGGGCTGATATTGGTCGAGGCCCTCTGGCTGATATTGGTGTCTCGGGCTGATACAGGATGTGATGTGGAAAAGGGTATGTATTAATATGTTCATTACATACTTAGTAATAAAATACAGCATACATTAAGTTGAGAAGAAAATAAGTAAATAATCATGAATGGACTTCTTACATACATGTACGATTTGGGTTTGTCTCTACTACTATTTCAATGCACTCGATCCGTAATTTGAAAATAATCTATTACATTTATTTGTAAATTAAGATTAACCTTATTTTCAAAAAGTTAAAATTAAGAGAATATGAACCCACCAAAAATTGTGTATGATCACAATTAAGTACTGTTTTTGTGGTTTAATTTACTAAGGGTATGATATTGACGTCACAATAGCTATAGATATAGATATAGGTTATCAGCCCTGCAAATCCATATCAACTCTGTAGGTCTGATACGGCTAATGTGACATCAGCCATATCGCATATGCAAAAAACCTGTATTTATTACTAAGTGTGTAATAAAAATATAATGATCTAAAAATTCATGTCCTTCCTAAGGCAAAGTTTCAACAATATTTAAGTCCATGAATCTGAGTATACATGTAGCTAGCTTAGACCATAGGATGAAATTTTTATTGTAATTCTAATATGGATGAGATTGATATTTTCAAAAGATTTTAATCAGCCATTTTGGCTGTATTGAAAAAAAAAATTAAAAGTGAAATAAAAAAAAAATCATTTTATTCAGTTGGAAAGGTATATGAATTATTTTTCATAATTAGCCTGGACAGTAATTTATAAAATGTAAACGTTCTTATATTTAATTTCAGATAATGCCAGGATACAAAACTGAATACTTCAACTGTGTATTGTGCTCTAAAAGAACAAAACCCAATGAAAGGAGGCAATTCTTGACAAAGGCATAAGAAAATATTTAAGAAAAAGGTTTATGGTGGAAGGAAGGGAAAATTCTGTCATCTGCAGCAAATGTAGAAGCAGTTATTACAGAGATGTTTCATGCCATAAATCATCTGCAACACCCTGCTCTACCACAATTCACAAAGAATGTTCAGCGTCCGAAACAAATGACAACAGAAAACATCTCTCCAGTCCACCATCTGTATCCTTGCACTTAAAATCCACGGCAAAGACGCATGCCTATTGTATCGTTTGTAAGAAACCTGGTCCAAAATTGATAGTAGTGTCACCAGAATGCCGCACATCTGTTTTTATTGAACACAATGTACTAATTCCATCCGGAAATAGATGTTGTCCTGGTCATGTGGAAAATGAATGCTTCACAACTGCTGCAATTCAGCAATTACCAACGACAGACCATGCATTTGTTAACAGAACTGCCATCCTAAGTTTACTTCAAGAGATGCGTGTTTTATGTCATAAACACGACAAGTCTTATTTGGACTTTGATGACACCACGACTCTGACCGATACAGACTATTTATCTTTGCTGGGACTCAACAAGGAAGATTTCCATACAATATGTGATTATGTGAAAGATGAAGTGAAACCAACACCATCTAGGAGTCTAAGAAAATCCGTTGCCATATTCCTTTGCAAGTTAAAGACTGGCTTGTCAAATCAAATACTGTCAACACTTTTTCCAAACTTCCAAATCTAGTTTAAGGAGGGCTATTAGTGCTGTAAGAACAGCATTGATGATCAGCTTTGTGCCGCACCATCTTGGGTTTGAACACATAGGAAGAGAGGAAGTCATCGATGACCATACACAACAGCTAGCACAGACACTGTTCGGTAACATCGAGAAGAAACAAGCCATATTGGTACTGGATGGCACTTACATATACACAGCCAAGAGCAATAATTTCCACTACCAAACACGTTCTTACAGCATCCACAAGGGGAGACCACTAATCAAGCCTATGGTTATCGTGACTACTACTGGTTACTTTGTCTCAATCTTAGGACCATATCTCGCTGATAATAAAAACAATGATGCTTCCATTCTCCAACACATCATCAAAACAAATGCTGAAGAAATTCGGAGCTGGCTAAGTGAACACGACATCTTTATTGTTGACCGCGGGTTCATCTGCTTGAAGATCTTGGAATCCAGGCAGAAATGCCCCGATTTCTGCTCAAGGGACAAAACCAAATGACTACTGATGATGCAAATATGAGCAGACTTGTGACAAAGGTAAATAACATGTAAATTCTTGCAATAAAGTTAATACAATTTCTTGTGAAAATATAGTACTATGAATAAGTTTTGAAAAAATATTTTTCAGGTCAGATGGGTAGTGGAATCTTCAAACGCACGTATCAAAAGGTGGCGATATTTGGACAAGACACTACCCACTAATCAAATTCCCTTCATCGGTGACTATGTTAGGATAGTCTGCGCACTCTCAAACAGATTCTCCACCCCTGAGTAAAAGTAATAGCACTGAGGCTGATGATGCAGAGGCAGCAAAAATGCTCTATCTGTCCAAACAGGTATTTAAGTTGCACAATTGATTTATTGTATAATACCTTAATGTACTAGTAATTGAGCAGCTGCAAAAATCTGCATTTAAGAAGACATTTAAGTTTTTTTTAAATTTCATCTTGCACATCTCCCTTGAATACATCAGTATATAAGTTATAATTACATGCACATGATTCAGTATAATATATGCATTGCATTACTGCCTTTCTTAATAGGTGAATAATTTCAAATGAATGGTTCAAGAGAATGGACTTAACAGAAGATCTACTCAATGGCAAACAGTTCTTGAATGTGAAATTCAGAATTTCCCCATGATGGATGAGGATCAGTTGCGGAATTTGACTTGTGGCACCTATCAATTGAAGCTCTCTCGTAGCTACATTCAAGAACACATTGAGGGAGGATGTGATATTTTCTTCCATAAAGAAAATGATAGGCTCCTAAAGGTAAAAATTCAGAGTCGGCACACATCATCAAAGCAGTATTTAGTTTGGATTGAGTATTCTGATTACTCTGTAGAAGCATGGTACTGTACCTGCAGAGCGGGTGCCAGAGTTGTAGGCAAGTGCTCTCACATAGCAGCCATCATTTGGTACCTGGCAAAAGGAAGACATGAACAAAGGACATATGGTGTGCGTGACTGGAGTGAGCATGTCCTTGATGCAGCTGACATCCCTCCTGCTTTGGACGATCGAGTCTGACAGTGATGACAGTAGCTGTGAAAGTGTTCCCGAGGAGTGAACAGTTAGTTAATGTTCATTGTATTTTATATATTGTTATTTTATATATATGTTGTATATATGTTTTTAGAAAAATTGTCTTATTTTTTTCAATTTATTTGTTTAATCTCATGTGTGAGTTTTAAGTCGGATGCAGAAATTTGGCCGCTCCGCATGTAGAGTGTTGTTTTTTCAATATACCTGTTTATATTCTCATGTGTGAGTTTTAAGTCGGATGCGGAAATTTGGCCGCTCCACATGTAGAGTGTTATTTTTCAATTTACCTGTTTATAATCTCATGTGCGAGTTTTAAGTCGGATGCGGAAATTTGGCCGCTCCGCATGTAGAGTGTTGTTTTTTCAATAAACCTCTTATATCTCATGTGTGAGTTTAAAGTCGGATGCGGAAATTTGGCCGCTCCGCATGTAGAGTGTTGTTTTTTCAATAAACCTCTTTGATCTCATGTGTGAGTTTTAAGTCGGATGCGGAAATTTGGCCGCTCCGCATGTAGAGTGTTGTTTTTTCAACATACCTGTTTATAATCTCATGTGTGAGTTTTAACTCGGATGCGGATCGACATTTGGCCGCTCAGCATGTAGAATGTTATTTTTCAATTTACCTGTTTATAATCTCATGTGTGAGTTTTAAGTCGGATGCGGAAATTTGGCCGCTCTGCATGTAGAGTGTTATTTTTTCAATATACCTGTTTATAATCTCACAAGGCAAAACTTGACTTTGCATATATACACGTTTTCTGATTTATGTATTTTTATGTTTTACTTTATGAATATGGTAAAGTGAAGTTTACTTCAATATTTTATGTATTGTTATGAATACTATTGGAGCAAGAAATACAAATGTTTACAAAACTGAGAATTTTGTTGTTATTATTATTTTAAACTGACACTCTTACATTTGTAAAATGGTAAACAGCTTATGAAGTATATATATTTTCTTTAGAGAAGTACAGACTATAAGAAAAGCAAACACTAAACTCTTTTCCATGCCTCAGAATTTCTTTGAAAAAAACATGATACATTGAGATTTAAATAAAAATAATTGAATGTTCTCCTCTTAAGAATATATATGATATGTTTATCACTAATTAAGTTCACATCATGACGTTAAAGTATATAAGATTGACGTCATGACGTTAAAGTAAGTAACGGCAACGTCATGACGTTGTAGAATTAACATTGAGAACAATACCAAATTCAAACGGCTGTAAAAATAAAACTAGAAAAGATATTGTTAAAAAATAAAATGTTATATAATATACTAATCTAAGAGCATTGTTTGAAAAAGTTTCATCCGTTTTGGTGACAGGGCGGATTTTTGTACATTCTGGCTTAAGTCCTTTTCATATAATCGATTATTGCCATGGAAACCAGGTGAAAGTTAAAATTCTTTAATTTCGATTTTCTCAATAACTACTCAGGCAATCGTTTTGAAATTTTCAATGTTTATTCCTTGCAATGTGTCAAAGTGATTTCTACTTTCAAAATAATTGTAATGAGTCGCTAACGGTTGCCATAGAAAATATTTCTGATTTCAATATACTTTGGCACACAAGTAGACTACACTAAGATACATAGAATACTGCATCGGTTTTTGATTTCGATGAACGGTGTTGCCATGGTTACTAAAAATAGAATTTTCTGTGAAATTCCTTTAAAACGCTACTCCTTCCACAGTTTTGGTCTGATTTCAAGATAACTTGGCACACTAGTAGACTACACTTAGATACATAGAATAGTGCATCGGTTTTTGATTTCGATGAACGGTGTTGCCATGGTTACTAAAAATAGAATTTTCTGTGAAATTCCTTTAAAACGCTACTCCTTCTACAGTTTTGGTCTGATTTCAATATAACTTGGCACACAAGTAGGCTACACTAAGATACATGGAATAGTGCATCGGTTTTTAATTTCGATGAACGGTGTTGCCATGGTTACTATAAATAGAATGTTCTGTGAAATTCCTTAAAAACGCTACTCCTTCTACAGTTCTAGTTTGATTTCAAAATCAGTTGGCACACAAGTAGACTACACAAAGATACATAGAATAGTGCATCGGTTTTTAATTTCGATGAACGATGTTGCCATGGTTACTAAAAATAGAATTTTCTGTGAAATTCCTTAAAAACGCTACTTCTTCTACAGATTTGGTCTGATTTCAATATAACTTGGCACACAAGTAGACTACACTAAGATACATAGAATAGTGCATCGGTTTTTGATTTTGATGAACGGTGTTGCCATGGTTACTAAAAATATAATTTTCTGTGAAATTCTTTAAAAACGCTACTCCTTCTACAGTTTTGGTCTGATTTCAGTATAACTTGGCACACAAGTAGACTACCCTAAGATACATAGAATAGTGCATCGGTTTCTGATTTCGATGAACGGTGTTACCATGGTTACTAAAAATAGAATTTTCTGTGAAATTCCTTTAAAACGCTACTCCTCCTACAATTTTGATCTGATTTCAATATAACTTGGCACACAAGTAGACTACACTAAGATACATAAAATAGTGCATTGGTTTTTGATTTCGATGAACGGTGTTGCCATGGTTACTAAAAATAGAATTTTCTGTGAAATTCCTTTAAAACGCTACTTCTCCTACAATTTTGATCTGATTTCAATATAACTTGGCACACAAGTAGACTACACTAAGATACGTAAAATAGTGCATTGGTTTTTGATAAGTACATACCAGTAGAGCTACAGTCTCGACAGAGACTTCTGGTTTTTATCCAGGCTGTTTCTCGGAGATGGCTGGGACAATCTTCCTGAAACTTTCCTTAAAGGACGATAACTGGTTGTAGTTGTGCAGTGAGGTCGTTCAGTTCCAATATGTCTACCGTTGCCATGGAAACCTGTAAAAAGCGACAAATTTTGTCCGAGAGTGTTCTCTCTGGTCCCTTAAACGTTCGTCATGAAACTTTTCTTATTTTAATGATTAGTATCTGTAGTTCTGCAACTCGTATTTAAAATTTTCATATAATCGATTATTGCCATGGAAACCAGGTGAAAGTTAAAATTCTTTAATTTCGATTTTCTCAATAACTACTCAGGCAATTGTTTTGAAATTTTCAATGTTTATTCCTTGCAATGTGTCAAAGTGATTTCTACTTTCAAAATAATTGTAATGAGTCGCTAACGGTTGCCATAGAAACGAAACAGAAAAAAAGATTCAGATGTACACATGTGTTCTCCAAGGTCTAGGTCAAAGGGTCAAAGTTCGTCGTATCCAATAAAAGTTCTTTTCACAAGGATTACATATTTGAAATACGAAAGCCCTAGTACTTACCGTTCAAACGTTATGGCTATTTACTATGTTCAAGACGAACCCCCCCCCCCTTTTTTGAAGCACACAGCCAAGTAGAATACACAGATATAACATATACAACTTACAAGTAACTTTTTAAAATCTTCATTCATAAAATTCAGTTCCCGTCATGTGATATTTTGCCATCATTCATTCTCCTTCTGTTTGTCTCTTGAATTTATAAATATTTTATTTTATCTATATATAAAAATAAATAACGATTGTCAGCTGCATTTATTATCATTTCGCGTTTTCTTGGATATCTATCACTTGTATATTATTCATTTCATTAGATAGTGCAAGTATAAATTAAAAAATTGGTACGTCATTTCCATAGTTTTTATTCATTCATAAATTCTTTGATCCGCTCCTGATGGTTCGCAAAGCCTTGATCACCACTGTATACAAAACATTCATCTCGCCGAAAATGTTCATGATTCCGCTAAACTGAGAAAGTTCACACATGATTTATTATCTCATAACACACATCAGCTCTCTGCAATGCAGAAATGCTCGAATTGACGGGGAAAATTCAGGAGTTATTGATGAGAAAAATTCAGGAGTTATTATGTCGCCCCGAACGAAGTCGGGGACGACATATTGATATTGTACGCATGTTTTTTTTATCCAGGCTGTTTCTCGGAGATGGCTGGGACAATCTTCCTGAAACTTTCCTTAAATTCTTTGATCCGCTCCTGATGGTTCGCAAAGCCTTGATCTCCACTGTATACAAAACATTCATCTCGCCGAAAATGTTCATGATTCCGCTAAACTGAGAAAGTTCACACATGATTTATTATCTCATAACACACATCAGCTCTCTGCAATGCAGAAATGCTCGAATTGACGGGGAAAATTCAGGAGTTATTGATGAGAAAAATTCAGAAGTTATTATGTCGCCCCGAACGAAGTCGGGGACGACATATTGATATTGTACGCATGTTTTTTTTTAACCAGGCATTTTCTACGAGATGGCTGGGACAATAATCCATAAACTTTCCTTAAAGGACGATAACTGGTTGTAGTTGTGCAGTGAGGTCGTTCAGTTCCAATATGTCTACCGTTACCATGGAAACCTGTAAAAAGCGACAAATTTTGTCCGGGAGTGTTCTCTCTGGTCCCTTAAACGTTCGTCATGAAACTTTTCTTATTTTAATGATTAGTATCTGTAGTTCTGCAACTCGTATCTAAAATTTTCATATAATCGATTATTGCCATGGAAACCAGGTGAAAGTTAAAATTCTTTAATTTCGATTTTCTCAATAACTACTCAGGCAATCGTTTTGAAATTTTCAATGTTTATTCCTTGCAATGTGTCAAAGTGATTTCTACTTTCAAAATAATTGTAATGAGTCGCTAACGGTTGCCATAGAAACGAAACAGAAAAAAAGATTCAGATGTACACATGTGTTCTCCAAGGTCTAGGTCAAAGGGTCAAAGTTCGTCGTATCCAATAAAAGTTCTTTTCACAAGGATTACATATTTGAAATACGAAAGCCCTAGTACTTACCGTTCAAACGTTATGGCTATTTACTATGTTCAAGACGAACCCCCCCCCCTTTTTTTGAAGCACACAGCCAAGTAGAATACACAGATATAACATATACAACTTACAAGTAACTTTTTAAAATCTTCATTCATAAAATTCAGTTCCCGTCATGTGATATTTTGCCATCATTCATTCTCCTTCTGTTTGTCTCTTGAATTTATAAATATTTTATTTTATCTATATATAAAAATAAATAACGATTGTCAGCTGCATTTATTATCATTTCGCGTTTTCTTGTATATCTATCACTTGTATATTATTCATTTCATTAGATAGTGCAAGTATAAATTAAAAAATTGGTACGTCATTTCCATAGTTTTTATTCATTCATAAATTCTTTGATCCGCTCCTGATGGTTCGCAAAGCCTTGATCACCACTGTATACAAAACATTCATCTCGCCGAAAATGTTCATGATTCCGCTAAACTGAGAAAGTTCACACATGATTTATTATCTCATAACACACATCAGCTCTCTGCAATGCAGAAATGCTCGAATTGACGGGGAAAATTCAGGAGTTATTGATGAGAAAAATTCAGGAGTTATTATGTCGCCCCGAACGAAGTCGGGGACGACATATTGATATTGTACGCATGTTTTTTTTATCCAGGCTGTTTCTCGGAGATGGCTGGGACAATCTTCCTGAAACTTTCCTTAAAGGACGATAACTGGTTGTAGTTGTGCAGTGAGGTCGTTCAGTTCCAATATGTCTACCGTTGCCATGGAAACCTGTAAAAAGCGACAAATTTTGTCCGAGAGTGTTCTCTCTGGTCCCTTAAACGTTCGTCATGAAACTTTTCTTATTTTAATGATTAGTATCTGTAGTTCTGCAACTCGTATTTAAAATTTTCATATAACCGATTATTGCCATGGAAACCAGGTGAAAGTTAAAATTCTTTAATTTCGATTTTCTCAATAACTACTCAGGCAATCGTTTTGAAATTTTCAATGTTTATTCCTTGCAATGTGTCAAAGTGATTTCTACTTTCAAAATAATTGTAATGAGTCGCTAACGGTTGCCATAGAAACGAAACAGAAAAAAAGATTCAGATGTACACATGTGTTCTCCAAGGTCTAGGTCAAAGGGTCAAAGTTCGTCGTATCCAATAAAAGTTCTTTTCACAAGGATTACATATTTGAAATACGAAAGCCCTAGTACTTACCGTTCAAACGTTATGGCTATTTACTATGTTCAAGACGAACCCCCCCTTTTTTGAAGCACACAGCCAAGTAGAATACACAGATATAACATATACAACTTACAAGTAACTTTTTAAAATCTTCATTCATAAAATTCAGTTCCCGTCATGTGATATTTTGCCATCATTCATTCTCCTTCTGTTTGTCTCTTGAATTTATAAATATTTTATTTTATCTATATATAAAAATAAATAACGATTGTCAGCTGCATTTATTATCATTTCGCGTTTTCTTGTATATCTATCACTTGTATATTATTCATTTCATTAGATAGTGCAAGTATAAATTAAAAAATTGGTACGTCATTTCCATAGTTTTTATTCATTCATAAATTCTTTGATCCGCTCCTGATGGTTCGCAAAGCCTTGATCACCACTGTATACAAAACATTCATCTCGCCGAAAATGTTCATGATTCCGCTAAACTGAGAAAGTTCACACATGATTTATTATCTCATAACACACATCAGCTCTCTGCAATGCAGAAATGCTCGAATTGACGGGGAAAATTCAGGAGTTATTGATGAGAAAAATTCAGGAGTTATTATGTCGCCCCGAACGAAGTCGGGGACGACATATTGATATTGTACGCATGTTTTTTTTTATCCAGGCTGTTTCTCGGAGATGGCTGGGACAATCTTCCTGAAACTTTCCTTAAAGGACGATAACTGGTTGTAGTTGTGCAGTGAGGTCGTTCAGTTCCAATATGTCTACCGTTGCCATGGAAACCTGTAAAAAGCGACAAATTTTGTCCGAGAGTGTTCTCTCTGGTCCCTTAAACGTTCGTCATGAAACTTTTCTTATTTTAATGATTAGTATCTGTAGTTCTGCAACTCGTATCTAAAATTTTCATATAATCGATTATTGCCATGGAAACCAGGTGAAAGTTAAAATTCTTTAATTTCGATTTTCTCAATAATAGCTACTCAGGCAATCGTTTTGAAATTTTCAATGTTTATTCCTTGCAATGTGTCAAAGTGATTTCTACTTTCAAAATAATTGTAATGAGTCGCTAACGGTTGCCATAGAAACGAAACAGAAAAAAAGATTCAGATGTACACATGTGTTCTCCAAGGTCTAGGTCAAAGGGTCAAAGTTCGTCGTATCCAATAAAAGTTCTTTTCACAAGGATTACATATTTGAAATACGAAAGCCCTAGTACTTACCGTTCAAACGTTATGGCTATTTACTATGTTCAAGACGAACCCCCCCCCCCTTTTTTTGAAGCACACAGCCAAGTAGAATACACAGATATAACATATACAACTTACAAGTAACTTTTTAAAATCTTCATTCATAAAATTCAGTTCCCGTCATGTGATATTTTGCCATCATTCATTCTCCTTCTGTTTGTCTCTTGAATTTATAAATTTTATTTTATCTATATATAAAAATAAATAACGATTGTCAGCTGCATTTATTATCATTTCGCGTTTTCTTGTATATCTATCACTTGTATATTATTCATTTCATTAGATAGTGCAAGTATAAATTAAAAAATTGGTACGTCATTTCCGTAGTTTTTATTCATTCATAAATTCTTTGATCCGCTCCTGATGGTTCGCAAAGCCTTGATCACCACTGTATACAAAACATTCATCTCGCCGAAAATGTTCATGATTCCGCTAAACTGAGAAAGTTCACACATGATTTATTATCTCATAACACACATCAGCTCTCTGCAATGCAGAAATGCTCGAATTGACGGGGAAAATTCAGGAGTTATTGATGAGAAAAATTCAGGAGTTATTATGTCGCCCCGAACGAAGTCGGGGACGACATATTGATATTGTACGCATGTTTTTTTTATCCAGGCTGTTTCTCGGAGATGGCTGGGACAATCTTCCTGAAACTTTCCTTAAATTCTTTGATCCGCTCCTGATGGTTCGCAAAGCCTTGATCACCACTGTATACAAAACATTCATCTCGCCGAAAATGTTCATGATTCCGCTAAACTGAGAAAGTTCACACATGATTTATTATCTCATAACACACATCAGCTCTCTGCAATGCAGAAATGCTCGAATTGACGGGGAAAATTCAGGAGTTATTGATGAGAAAAATTCAGGAGTTATTATGTCGCCCCGAACGAAGTCGGGGACGACATATTGATATTGTACGCATGTTTTTTTTATCCAGGCTGTTTCTCGGAGATGGCTGGGACAATCTTCCTGAAACTTTCCTTAAAGGACGATAACTGGTTGTAGTTGTGCAGTGAGGTCGTTCAGTTCCAATATGTCTACCGTTGCCATGGAAACCTGTAAAAAGCGACAAATTTTGTCCGAGAGTGTTCTCTCTGGTCCCTTAAACGTTCGTCATGAAACTTTTCTTATTTTAATGATTAGTATCTGTAGTTCTGCAACTCGTATTTAAAATTTTCATATAATCGATTATTGCCATGGAAACCAGGTGAAAGTTAAAATTCTTTAATTTCGATTTTCTCAATAATAGCTACTCAGGCAATCGTTTTGAAATTTTCAATGTTTATTCCTTGCAATGTGTCAAAGTGATTTCTACTTTCAAAATAATTGTAATGAGTCGCTAACGGTTGCCATAGAAACGAAACAGAAAAAAAGATTCAGATGTACACATGTGTTCTCCAAGGTCTAGGTCAAAGGGTCAAAGTTCGTCGTATCCAATAAAAGTTCTTTTCACAAGGATTACATATTTGAAATACGAAAGCCCTAGTACTTACCGTTCAAACGTTATGGCTATTTACTATGTTCAAGACGAACCCCCCCCCCCTTTTTTGAAGCACACAGCCAAGTAGAATACACAGATATAACATATACAACTTACAAGTAACTTTTTAAAATCTTCATTCATAAAATTCAGTTCCCGTCATGTGATATTTTGCCATCATTCATTCTCCTTCTGTTTGTCTCTTGAATTTATAAATATTTTATTTTATCTATATATAAAAATAAATAA
>NW_026930482.1:0-40438 GCF_032062105.1 Saccostrea cuccullata | reverse complement strand
GGGATTTGGGGGAGCGTTTGGGACATCTGTAACGGTCCCCGTTACAATTAGCACTAGTTATTATTTTTCTTCTCGGGAAAATTTTGTCCTGCGAATGATCTTGTAAAGTACACATCCGATTAAGGGGAAACCTTTTTAGGGTAAGTAGGCATGTTATGTAGATTTGCGGAATCAAGGTCATTTTGCGCGCACGTGCTTGCAAGAGCGCGCACGTGCAAAACTTGAAATGACCAATATATAATGGATATAACCGTAACTTTTCTACTTTTAGACGAAATGTTTTGAAACTCATAATGTAAGGATATATGAGTAGTATGCACAAGATGACATGGTCAAAATAGCAAGATCGCACGTGCAAGCACGTGCGCTTCGCTCTGATTGGCTGAAACTAAAGTCTATATATCTTTCTTGATTTTTGATAAAATCATTTGAAATTTTGAACATAGTCATACATTAGGGAGATCTACAGCCCGTAATAAAAAAAATATCATGAAAGCATGTGCATGCACGTGTGCTTGCTAGAGCTCGCACGTGCAACACGAGAAATGTCCAATATAGTTGATACATACGTAACTATTTAAATTATTAATGAAATGCTTTGAAAACTCATATTAGAAGTATATATTAGAAGCATAGACAAGATGACATGGTCAAAAAAGCAAGATCTCACGCGCATGCACGTGCGCTTCGCTCTGATTGGCTGAAACTAAAGTCTCCATATCTTTCTTGTTTTTTGACGAAATCCTTTGAAATTTTAAATAAATATAGGCATGTATTAGGATATCCTACAATAAGATATATACAATTATCATGAAAACGCGTGCATACACGTGCACTGCAATCTGATTGGCTGAAACTTTGAACAGCTATAACTCCCTTGGTTTTCAACCAAACAGGATGGGATTTGGAACATGGATACAAGAAGACATGGTCACCATGCATATAACGGACTTCTACAAGAAGATATGGTCGCCATGCTCATTTGAGCATGTGTGTGCACGTGAAATGAGTAAAACTAAAATACATTTGAATTAGCGTATTTTTAAATACTTTTGGATTAAATACTTTGATATTTATTATATTAAAATCTATAGGTTGTGAAGACAAGATTATATAGTCATTACGCACGTGCATTCACATGCGCACGCGTGCAATGCTAAAATTTGAATGAAATTGGTACACTTCTGGGTAAACGTTGTTAAAGTCTCAAATGCATAGAGTTTGTCTTATTTAATGATGCTTATAGGGAATATGGCACCAAAAGGGAGTTGGGGAGCGTTTGGGGGAACATCTGTAACGGTCCCCGTTACAATTAGCACTAGTTCCTTTTTTTTTTTTTTTTTTTTTTTGTAGGCATCATACTCAATGCTTGCACTGATTACAAATGAGGGAAATTTTCTGTCTGAATGATGTGCTAGAAAAAAAAAATGCCTGACACTTAAACATGTTTTTGTATCTCCTGGAACATATTGTTCTCGTGCCTATATGTTAACTAATATAATTCCTTTAGTACATTGTTTCATGTGGAGGAAATGTAACCTGTAAAGGGTGATTATGGTTCTTTATTTTCATATTCATTTGATATCCTTTCGTTCTCTTTTACTATAGATAACAACCTGACAGGTGGACAGGTTGACATCAATACTACTGTGAAGTTTGAAAGTAAATTTGTTAATAAATGTGCTTTTATATCTGGTTGACACATTGACAACATTATTCAGATGTATTTTGAGTTGACAATAAGACGTGTTGACAATTTGTATATTTAGCTCATTTACAGTAAAATGAGTCAGCATTATACACAGATTGTTCAGATAATTTGTTTTCATGACAAAATTGAAGCTATTTTAGATGAATTTATTTATCGGCATATGTTTGGATTGTCAAATGGAGATGTTTACATCAAACTATTGACATTTCGCATATGAAATGAGAATGTAAATTTAACTTAAAAGGCAACCTGCCTACCTGTCGACCTGTCGACTTGTCTACCTGTCAAGCCCGTCAAATTGTTGTTCTTAATTAAAATTGTTGACCTGTTAACCTGTAGACCTGTCAATCTGTCAACTTGTCACCCTCTCGACCTGTCAACCTGTCGACTTGTCAGTCTGTTGACCTGTAAATTGTTCTTTAGAAGTTTAATAAATATTGTATTGTTATTTTACATGCATCCTTTGTTTTTTATTATACTAAAACATTTCAATAAAGTGTTTGTTAATATTCATTAAAAAGTAATTTGCATTTAACGTTTTGTATATATATTCATATTAGAATATAGCTGATATATTTAAACGTGACTATTTATGGTCCTACAAAAATAATAACAAAACTGATTTACTGCAGATTACGTGGATGGGACTATTTTCGTCTTATTTTGTACTTGACCCCGATTGCCAATGCAAATTCATTTTGACATAATTACATGTACTATTTTGTGGAACTTCTTGTTCATTAACATTTTCGTGTATTGTCTAGAACCCAACTTTCAGTTATTATACTATCGCAGAATTTCAAGAATCCGCCTTCACTCTCCATTCTCATAAAAAACAAGACATTAAGGTATGTTGCACTTTGTAACTAATATGACTTTGAATATAAAAATATAGTTGTAATTAATTATGTAATAATTGATCAAGAAATCCATAAAATTATTACAATGTAATAAACAACTTATTATCTATATCAAAAATTCACAACAGAATTAAACCGAATTATGAACATGATTAATATGTAAATAGTGATTACATAATATATGGCGTAATTGATGACATAATATATCAGCTATTCTTGTGGTCTGGAACCGTCATGTACTTGATTAAATTTATACTTTAAATTAAATTTAATCAAGTTCAGATCTTTTTTTTTAGAACTGCAATCTTAATTTACGGCTATTTTCTATAAGCTCTAAGTGTATACTTGAGAATTCCGGAAGAATTCTATTTGTTATATATCATTTTGATATAGTTATGTTCATAAAGTGGATTGCATGTGGGTTTTCATACTTTTACATTTTTGTCTGGAGCACAAAGGAAATGAATATACGATTACAAGTCATGTATAAACCAACATGATTACAAGTCTAAATATTGAGTGACATCCTTCCTTCTAAATAAAGTGAACTTAACATTTTGTAGGACTAAATGTTCCAAACTAAAACGTTGGATATGTTATTTCTCTTCACTGTGTCAATTTTAGGTCTTTTTCCTTTATATCATATGCAGGATGGTCCTTGCCGTGATAATAGGTACGTTCGCCATGCATTTAAATTTTTAGTTGTCGATTTTTTTTTCAATCAATAAATTAATTTGATTATTTTAAGAAATGTCTTTTTATTTTTTAAGCTGATTTAAAAGCTCAAACATTAAAGAATGTTCCGAACATTTAAATAAGATAATAATGTTTTTCTTCCGTAGGAACCATGGTTGTTGTTCAGGTACCTCCTGGAACGATCAACTACAGAAATGTACTGGTCAGTTTTCATAAGTCATCTGTTCATTACGTGAGTTAAAATTTCCTGTCAAATGTTAACTTCATGAACAATTCAGTTTTTTTTCGTTAAGTACATTTTTATAAATATTTGTTAAGAAATAGTGAATATGTCAAACGTTCGATGTTCACAACTAAAAAATCTTCAGAGGGCCCCATGTATGTGGAAGATTGAGTCCTGAACTGCGTATGGAGGGATAAAGAAAACATCAAAGAATTGATGTATGCATCAATGAAATTCCAAATTTACGTTGGACATATCGACGTTTCTTTTGTAGCAAAGAGGAGACGTAACATTGTTTTGGACACTTTGACGTTATCATTCGAAAGCTGTAAGATAAGACAACACAAAAAAACTCATATTCTTTTATTGATGCATATATATATCTATTTGAAATTGCTATGTATATCTGCTTTATAATCTCGGGTTCGACTCCTACTGTAGGACGTTGAGATTGGTTCTTCAGTTATAAACTAAGGTCCTTTGTCGCAGTAGGTGCTGGCATTAAAAGAGACATTTTACTGCTCAATATCTGTAAGTGTCAGCTGACCACGGGCAAGTGGTTACGTCTTCATATGTGT
This sequence comes from Saccostrea cuccullata, assembly GCF_032062105.1. NCBI lineage: Eukaryota > Metazoa > Mollusca > Bivalvia > Ostreida > Ostreidae > Saccostrea > Saccostrea cuccullata. The sequence goes on along the minus strand of NW_026930482.1, from coordinate 36,370 downwards.
CATTAGGTAGTATATTGGTAGACTATTGTATTCATACTGAGTTTAAAGATGGGTTTTTCCGTTTACTCGATTAACAGGTAGGTTTCATATTGGGGGTCAAGGGTCGACAGGAAACGCTTACTAAGACCGAGGCACATGATCCCTCTGTTGGAATTTTCAGGATCCGTGTTCATGTCCTCGTCACAAAGAGTTAATATTGCCTGGATTTCTCGAGATACATTTCTGTTTGTTCCCTTCACCTTTATCTGTTTTTATAATGTCGGGATAAAGCCGCATTATTATGGGCGCTTAGCAATTTTTGACAAGGAAAAATTCTCAGACTTCTTTGTGATGAAACAAATAACTAACATTTACATTTAAAATATTTAGATTGTGCTGCAGGATATATTGGAATCGATTGTGGGGAATCATGTGAATATCCATATTACGGCCTACATTGTACAAATGTGTGCGATTGTGCTGAAAGCAACTGTAATGCTGCAAATGGCTGTCAAGACACAGGTACATGTCAGCATTTTTATTTTCCGTGTGCTGGCTTGAACTTAAAATTATATATAGTATTGACTTTACCTGTACATTTAAATACAGTTATTAGTTAAACTGAATGTATAGTACTTTATAATAATTTTCAGTTATTACAACCCTAATGAATGCTTCAAGATTTCTTGATTGATAGTTTGTATGTCTCTAGATATATGTTTTACTCATTTATTCACTGAAGCTGTAGCACAAGATTCGGGAAAGACATCGGAGATACAAACTAATGAAAGTACAACTGATTCCATGATTACAGAAGCATTGTAAGTACTTTAAATACTGCAAAATAAACATTTTTGTCGATAATACACATAGTCAATTTTTTCATATTATTTTTTGCATTTTGTTTCAGTTTAATACTTTTGAAATATATCTTGTAATTTCTTTCCATTTTTTCTGAAAATTTCTGCAATAATGACAGCTTTCTTCTTTAATGAATTTGACCTCACAGAAAAAGACAAAGATGTTGTGCAGATCAGGTATGGAGCACCTCTGTTAGAAGATATGAATGTGAGTGTTAGGTTCTTTGTGGTAATTAACATTTTATTTTTGCAATTATTGGAAAAACGCAAAATTTTAAATTATTTACTCATAATAAACAGCATCAAATCTTACCAATGCATCAATTTTCGTAGCAGGTTGAATCTTATACAGCTTAATATATATACATAAAAAATTACTGATCGCAGTGAAGTTGTCGACATTACGTCATTTTGATAAAAAAATACGTATTTCATGTGGAGTAATCGGCAGATAAAGGGATTTCATAAAAGTATAACACACATATTATTAATATTTTTAGTATAATTTAAAGATTCTAGAAAGGAAACTGAAAATTTTGTAAAACTTTGTTTAGGACGATTATCTAATAAGTATTCAGAAAATATAAATCGGATCAATTATTCGGTGTTTTATGTACAGAATTCGCATGTTTTATATTGAGATGCATATTGATTCGGCATTTCACAAGGGCATACATGATAGATCCTTACAATTTTCAAATATGATCATAGAATATTTTCCTTAGCAAGAAAAGTTCTTCTGTTTTTTTTTCAAAATCGAGAGACATGTTTTAAAAATGCATTTAATACTTTGTATAAGATGAAACATTTTAACCGGAGCTAAAGACATATAACTTATCTTCAAAAGAGTGGAACTTTGTTTGAAGAAGCAAACTAAAGCTTTTTAGAAATTACAAGATACCGTGCAATTTTATTTCTATCAGTATAAAAGTCATCCTGACCAAAAAAAAAAATAATAATAAAACAAAATGGTATTAAAAATGTATCAATTTGTACCCGTCTATTATTTTCAGTTAGTTTTTTTCATTCTCAGCACAGTTTAGGTTACAAAAAAGGGAGCGGAGCCTAATTTGTACGGGAAAATTTGACTATGACATCATACACAATATACGTCATACAACATTTCTTTCATATACCACAAAATGAGTTTATCTGCTAATTTAACCAGTAAGAAATCATCAAACTGCATAAAAAACTTAACTTACTACAGCGTGTTGTTTTGTCGTTAGTTAAATCCCACATAACAAGTTATAAACAAGTCACTGATCGCAATACACTTGTCACTACGAGTATGGCGTCATTTCTTACAACGTGATGTAGTTTGTATTCAGTGAGAGACAGATCAAGTAATATTTTCTCAACAAAATATGTATTCTCCAATTAAATAAAATATTATTAACAGATATTCTACGGGCTAATAACTTGAATTTAATATCTTCTTCACTATTTTATTAATATATTTTCTGTACATTACGTATTTAATTGACACTGCCGTATATTTGTATGCAAGAATATCGGAGGGTAATGTGGGGATCTTAACAAATCAATCCAGTGCAAGGGCATACACTCTATGGATCAAAGTAAGCTTTTACATTTCAACTAAAGAACTACTAAGGTATCTGAAAAGTGCTGTGATCCTGATGAAATCTTAAAAACAATTTAATTATATCATTATTTCATGCCGCTGACCAGCAAAAAATATAGCATTCTGTTATACAAGTATAATGTTAACAATGAAATTGCAGAATTTAGACAGGCTCGCAGCACTTTTTAGAAACTACAATGCGTGTTGAAAATAATTATATACTAAACTTGGAAATTTAACTTGGTTATGCCCTTGCAATAGTGATATTTATATGTTACATCAATACTTCAAGTCAATGTGCTAAAATCGCATGACGGCCGCATCACGTGACTAGTCGAAATATAAAATAAATCGTCCTCGATATGTAGTTATTAATCATAGTTACAATTATCCGATATAAATAATGTACTAAAACATAATCGCCATCCCGATTATGAATACAGTTTTAAATACAAAATTTAGTCGATATTTCCATTGCGTACCTTAACTGTACTGCGTTGTACTACTAACATATAAACTCTGATTCGCTACAGTGAAAACATTGGGATTTTGATTTTCTACAGTAAACAATTTGATTTTTTTACCAGATTTATATATTCAAGTTAATTTAGTTTACGATTGTATTTTTGGTTTTGGATACGCAGTACTGCGAATGCAAATATGATCGGTATTTCATAAAGATACAACTTAATATTCAAAATCAGCTCAATACATATCTGCAAGTGTTTAGAAAAGAAATGTGGAAATCAGGTGGGAAAGTCTGACAGACAAAGGAACGAATAGACGAACGGACAGCTAGACACATGGACTTCTAGACGGACGGACACACGCAATTCATACGTTTCAATTATCTGATTTAAACCCATCTTTAAATGTGCCTCAAAATTTTACTGTGTCTCAAGCATAAAATGTTGAATAACTACGGTGTCGGATAAAATTTTACCGTGTCGGGACCAACAAGTAAAACAGTTGATGGAGAACCCTGTGACACAACTTAAATATTAATCATTATTTTTTTTTAACTTAAACATTAAATGAGCAATGATTTAAAAGAAAGTAAGCAGTATACGATGTTCAACAAGATGAATGATTGTATAAGAGGTGAAGTTTGAATTAAGCATAGATTAAGCACGGTGTATAATAATATATCGTAAGCACGTAGTCACCTTAAGCTCAAGTACACATGAATATCATACAAATGAGAAACAGAAGAAAAGCACAACAACCTCAAAAATCACCATTTTGAAAAAACCTTGAAGCAGGGCAACTGTTGATCAACAATGCACTAGAAGTAAAACACTGATGTCTGTAGACTATAAGGCAAGGCAGAGCATCATATTTTTATGTTTAGAAAAATCTTATTTTAACATGACACAATCAAAGTGGTTCTCCTGTGAAGAAAAGCACGCAATAATTCGACATGAGGAACCCCTGTGATTGTTTAATTCTCAAAAGAAAAAAAAGACTTCTAACGTTTCTAGATATCCTGTTGTCGTTTTATATTTACGGAATGATTTTAAGTTTTGTGTGAGCTAGCGCTTCATGTAAAATAAACCTACGCGCAAGACTGTGTGATTTACACACCAATAGTTCACACTAAACTCAAAAGCATTCCTTATACTTGACATGTTTGCACCAAAAATATACTCAATATTTGAATATCTCACTGTCCTATATACTTATATTTTTACTTTGTATTCACGCCGCTGTACTTTTATTGTGACGCACATTTGTCCATGTATATATCTACGTGTGAGTATACAAAATGATATTCAAATCAATTTTACAGTTGGTTTAGTAGAAAAACACAACTAATGTAATTATTTGGTTATAACGAAATATGCGAAAGGCATACGGCATGATGAGTCCGTTATTACATTTGGAGGATCAAAGGTAAGTGAATTTATATTATTGCTTTTTTTTCATTAGGTCTTTACTTAAAGTTCAATAAGCACTAAACAATGCCAAAATAAGAAAGCTCGCCATATTAGGAGTATTCTATGCATATGGGATCCTTTGTGAGACAAAAAAGGGGACAAAACATCAGCAAACAGATACTAAAATCACAACATAACAATTCAAATGATTCAGAAATGCTTTCGAAAACAAAGTAATGTTTTGTTTTTTTCCAGCGTGACAGGAATATTTCCAAAATTGCTGCTTGGGCTTGTACATGTACTTCGACAGAGGTGGAAACATTATTCTGGACTTCATAAGTTTTCTTTCAAACTGTGTATTTTTATTTTTTGGAATAAATTCCCAAACGGAAATTAACTGCTCTAGATGACAGTTTACATTTTATTTACATGAGATACGTCTATTTCGGAACTATGAATAATTAATTTTGGGATAAATTCACCAAGAAATCAATGCATAATAAGGACGACAAAATAACGAAATATGAATATATTACATTTTATATTAGAAAACAGTTATCGAATACCATTGAGGAAGTCAGCAAGAGTCCAGTCCCTTAAGGGCAGTATCAAAAATTAAAGAATTGATGTTTTTGTTATTTATCTTGCGCATTGTTGAATTTGCAAAATTCACATTTATGATCAAAATCTTTGTTTGCATATATGATTTGAAAAAAAAAAAAACAATAAGTGGAATTTCTTTTAGATACACATTTACTGGCATTACTTGGCATCTTCATTTCATTTCATTTTTTACCTATTATGATGTTTAAAGCGTTCAAAGGTCTTATTCGACATGAATATTTCATACAAAAATATATTATAAGCAAATAATGATGAAAGAAAATTACAATGCAATGTGAATTTTCCATCAAAACTAATGCTGTAGGGTACATAAACTTAGATATGATTGTTCTGAATACATATACTTTACATTTATATAAGATTTTAGAGTGAAGCCATTTGTTCCACGTATGTATAGTATATCCAAATGATTTTGTTCAAAACAGGGGAAAACGTTGAAACAATATCTTAACCTCAAGATTTTTTCTTTAATGTTAACTGTGATATATTTTCATAAAATGTTTCCAGAGTTCAGGTCAATGCATCATACCTTCTCCTCCCAAATATATTTTAGAGCGAAAAAACATGCAGATCTTTATTGATCTATATACATAATTATAAATTCAAAAGGCATAATATGACAGCATATTTTTATGAAATAAACTTTATATCAATACAGTTTGGGTTGAATGAAAGCTCGATCCCTTTTTTGTGCTTGTTTGTATGTTGATTAACTAGAAAGTGTCTAATCATTTGGCAGTGAAGAGCTGCAAATTATGTTCTATGCTAGGCACTTACGGTCATTGAGTAGTGAGTTTCATACCAGCACCTACTACGACAGGGACCTTGTATATACGGTCTCATTCGAAGGACCGGTGACGGATCCACGTCCCACACTGGATTCAAATCCACAACGTAACGATCAACTCCTTACCTATCTTTTGGTAAATAGACCTGTATTTTTAAAGGCTAGTTTTTCCGTTTCTAGCTAGTATGGCAAAAATGATACTTGGTGACCATGTCTGCGTCTTAAAAACGCTGCTTATTTTAATTCTCTATCGATCAAGAAAAGTATGATCGTAAAGAAGAATAGATAAATAAAATTAAATGAAAGATGAAAAAAAAACTTTCATATTTATAAAAGTCGGGCATGGGTGACTGCTATTTGATATCCGTAATAGGACTAAAATAGTATTTGGTTTAAGAATTCATGCATGCATTAAAAATACACTTAAAAAAAAAAAAAAAAAAAAAAAAAAAAAAAGAACATACAAGAAAGTATACAAAAGACTTCAGAACATAGTTAATGTACATAAACGTATACAAAAGACTTCGTAGATTTTCGAATCAAGGGTTTAATACTGTCCGTCATAGCGAAAAAAAAATTGTGCATAGTTATCTCCCTATTCAAATACCAAAATACAGTCTTAATTAAGTAGGTCAGCGTACGTTTTATCGATTGAAAGCTGAATGGATCTGCACGAGTAACAGAGGTCGGAGGGTTTAAATTGTTTAAATATTTCACTGAGACAATTTCCAGAATATCTAGCAACTTGCACTTGGTTTCATATTTCATTTTAAATATTTTAATTTACATCTTTTGGCTGTAAAATTATTTTACATAATTTGTTTATCTATGAATTAAAGAATATTAACCTGGTTTATTATAGAGTATTTTGTAAATTAGAAAAAAAAATACGAAAGGGAAGAGAACATACAGATATATGCACATGTAACTGCTAGAAGAATATCTCTTCATATTTTGCACAAAGTGTGATTTATGATGTAAAAGTTGACAATTTATAGCGATATCAACATCACTGTTGAGTAAAATACAGTGTATCATACAGAAATCTTTATGAAGAAAAAAAAACATTTACACGTCAGAGCTTTCTGTTTTAACTGTTCAATATTAAAGTATTGTGAATTTTGCTGACAATTAAAAAATCTAGAATTTCTGTCAAAATGTGGGATACACATAGTGTAGTAGAGTGAATATTTTATAATTAAGAATATTACTAAATAATAATAAGTTCGAGCACACATTCTTTTTCTGCACACCCGTTCTGGGCAACATACATTATCACCAGACATAGGCTTATATTATGCAGATCAAAAATCAAAGCATGAACTTCTTTCAAATTCTTTAAATAATCCATTTAAAAATAAGTGAATCGATTAAAGTTTTGCAAAAATGCGAGAAAAAGATAATTGTTCATTGACGTGAGATTTAAAGGAAATCAAAAGAGACATCATGTTAATTAGTTTTTAAATGGGCAATATCCTGTCCACAGCTGTATTGTGGTGTACTTCTAAAAAGTCGCATCGTATTCACAATAAAAAATTGCAAAATGTGTTCTAGAACGCCCTCCTTCCTTATTCTTGTGGTCGTTGAAACCATGTGATTTTAAATTTGCAATTTTTAGTACATTTGGAAATAGGCACACTCTTGATGAGAAAAAGATGCATCTTTAATGGTTAAAAATTCCATGATTCCTGGGCTTGTTCTTGCGCATGGGTGGAACTTTAAACATTGATTATAGGAAAACTCCTAATGCTTTGAAAATCCTCTCCTCTGCCCCTGAGAATTAAGCAAACTAAATGCAATAATATCTACGTAATTGTTTGAAATATAATTATAAGATATTGTGCATTTTCTTTACTTCAGGGTATTAAACAGTCAAACAATAAACACACATGTGATAAGTTAAGCAAATGAGAGTTACTCCACATTGCAAAATGTTGTTAATCAGAAACTCCCTATATATACTGTCTTTAATTAACATGTTGTTTGATTGAATGAGAATACAAGAAAGAATGTAATATACATGAATATATATATATATATATATATATATATAAAACAATGAATGTTTGGTTTTAATTAGCAAAGCAGGCTAAAAATCGGATTTTTTTATCGAAAGCATTATAAAAAATTGAATTAGAGATTGTTTATATAAATGTAGTTGTAATTATACACAGTATGTTTTCTCTGAGATAGTTGTCATGGTTGACAAATGACTACAGTAGCTACATGTATAGTTGATTTATACTTAATAAAGACTAGACTTATAGTTTATTATTTTAAACAGAAGAATACCAGAAAGCCAGGGTGAATTATTGAACTAGTGACACGTGGCAAATAGTCACATTGTATATTTGACTTGTAGCACTAGAATAGTGACAAAACCATATCGTTATACAGTGTTTATTATACACAATGTTTTTTCTAGTTGTATATGGGATTTATTGTCACCTCGTAATACTTTTAAAAACCAAATATGATCCAATAAGCAATGACTATTTTTACAAGATTTTTGAAATTCTTGGGTAAAATTATTTAATATATAGATCATTTACAGTATTGTATAATACCATGGTGAACTTTGAGGCCCTTGAGCCTCTTGTTCCCTTTTCCTTCTGGTCTTTCTCTGGATATAATGTAAACAAAATAAGCATGCCATATATTCTAAGTATACTGTTATGATGACTCTGATGACACTTTCCTCTTCAAAAATAGTGAATTTCATGGCGTCTGGTTAAAAATACGAACCAATTCAATTTTTGTATGATACTCATGTTACTTAATTATTAGGCCCGTAGGCATTTTTTCTTAAATTCTGCTAGCATTATACCCCTTTGTAGCACTGATATAGATTTCACACAGAAAAAGATAAGATTAATATAAGAAGGGTATCAGGATATGGATAACTAACATTAAATCGGTTAGGAAAAGAGACATTCTAGTCAGCATGCAAAGAATAAAGAAATAAATTCAGCATTGACACTCTTACTAAATAAGGTCCCTGAGTTGTTCAGCAGAATAAAGAACATGACAAGATACTATATTATAGGCAGGTTATGATTGCAACATTTAATTTAAGATCTCAATTATTGTACGTAGTGCATAAAAGATATGTATAAAGGGTAGGCCATTATAATTGCAAAATTTAGCTTTAGAGATCAATACTTTAATTTAAACAATATTCAATTATGAATAAAGTTAGTAGGATTAGATCAATACGTGATGAATGTATCTATTCACTAAAAACTGTGCAAGTTACCCTTTAAACAATATTTGTCCTTCCTTTCTCTATACATTGACAATCTTAATAAAACACTGAGTGGTGTCTCCATTCAACCCAGTTAACCTGTTCAGAATACTGTAGACGTACTATTTTCCACGGGGTAATAATTCTGTGGAATTTCTATTCTTTTTCAATCCACGGGTAAAACATTACAAATATTTCTTAGACTTTCACTATAATCCTTACATATGTTTTGAATACGATGGGATAAATTTCCACGGACAACTTGTGACAACTTTCAACATAGTGTAAAATAATATCATGCGGAAATAAGTACGTCTACAGTATCTCAGTATTCCATTTTTACTAGGAGTAAGGACAAGAATTTTAACAATGCAATATAGAAACATGTTTTCAGGAATCACGTGTTGGGTATTTAATCTATATCCATTTTAACCAATCATCGTATTTTATAATTTTGTTGCATTCCTAATGTCCTCAGGAAACATGCGCAGAGAACTTTGCTACAGGTGTTCATGTTAGAAGTAGAAGTTTATGTCATGTCATCATCAAATGAACAAAACCAAAACTGAAATAAATTCAATGAAAGTTAACTTATCTTTAAAAGAAGACAAAGTATATACTTGTGGGCTACAAAAAGGTTATAAATATTATATATTTCAAAAAGAAGTAACTCATTGAAAGAACTTGAGTTAGATTAAAAAAAATATTTATTATTATTATTTGTTAAATTGCAATTTTTAATACAGTACAAGGTTTTTTACTCGATCCAAAATTAAAAAAGAAAATAATAAAGCTCCTTTTGGAAGCCTTTTTATTTACGTTGTAACATCGAAAAAAAAGTAATCTGTTTTTTCACCGATCCTTTAAGTTCTGGTTTTGTGCACTTGAAAATAATATGCTTGCAAGTTGGTAAGTTGACAAAACTTTATAACTTTCATGGCATGGATAGTTTGTAACATAACAATCACAATTTTTTGTCGTAAATTTACTAGTAGCATTACTCTGAGAGATGTATAACGTAGTGCAAAATTAACATATAGGAAACGATAGGAAACCTAGGTGCCGCGGAATAATTTTGCAGGCAAGATGCCAAATGATTCTATAACTAGCAACAAAAGGAAGTTTTTAAGTCTCAATTTAGTAATTTGATTTTCAAATGCTTCATTATAGAATAGATTCTAATTTATACACTAAAATTGTTTTGAATTGCTATAGTTACAATGAACGGAACCTTACTCTAGGGAAAGAAATGTTTACTCCTCTCACACTGCCTGCGCGTACATCACTTCTTTAACTTAAATTATCCAAATGATTAAGTTAGGAAAAGTAAATGAACAAGGTCGAAATTTATAATCTCAAATAAAAAAATGGATATGATTTATTATCTTTTAATTGAACTAATTAGTTTTATTTTCATCAAATATCACGATTCGTTTTAATATAAAATACATATGGTTCCCTATAAACAAGTCAGCAATATGGGTATTCCACCGGAGATGGAAGAGTTTCAAAACTTAACATGTCAGATTGGTATAAAAATAAAACTACGTTGTCATCGAAGAAATGTTTTTTAAATATAAAAATGGAACTTGAAATACAGTCGATCATTAGCTGTTCGAACTTGAAATACAGTCGATCATTAGCTGTTCGTGTGTTTGCTTTTGTTTGTTTGTTTGTTTTGTTTTTTTTTTTTGTTTTTTTTTTTTTTTGGTTCAGTTTAAAAATAAAAAAAATCGAAATGAATGCCTTTCTAGTTAATTTTGATGGAAGTTTAAATTTTGGGTGTTTGTCATAAATTACTCAGATTTCAAATTTTCACGAATGATGCAAAAATGGATGACTGCTATAAACTTGCTTCAGATACTGGATTTGAATAACATTTTGTGAATGAGTGATGATTTTAAACTTTTCGATAAGTTTAAAATCCAATAAATATGATCCCTATCAGATCCAAATTGCGGAAATGTTCCATCTTTGGATGTACAGTGCTCGATTTATTTATTAGTTTACTATAAAAATTTGCCTTAATCAAAGACAACATTCGTCGAAGTGAGCTCTGTAATTTATGATTACCTATATATTTATATGATAAAACTATTCCAGAATTTCAGAAAAGTTACGTGTATATAATTTTCTTTTAAAACTGTTTTTCTCTTGGCAGTCTCATAGTCGTTACCCTTCTGATGAAGGCATGTCAGCCAAAAACACAGAATCTGCGCCAGGGGTGTGTGTCTCTCTTCATCCTGCTGCTCTTGTCAGTACTACTCATAGTACTTGCAAATGCTGGGAGAGCAAAAAGAGAAAATGTATGTATAACTTTTGTTTCACAGTGACGGATCCAATGGCTATAAAAGAAAGTTAGTGATGATGTAATATTTTTTCTTTGAGAAAAAAATTAAATTTATTTAGACCCTCAGACTAACAAATAAAAAGGTATTTCAATGATAATGCCTTTTTAAAAAAAATAATTGTAATGAATATCTATTTTCATACTAGAAGGTTTTGACAAGGTTTTGATATGATAAGGTTTTTTCAGGCAGAATGGATCCGTCACCAACGTTTATCCTCTCTCTCCTGCAGGTTTTTGAAAAAAATATATCAATTTGAACGTTAATAATATTCTACATCATTTTGAGTTCACAAATACACTTAACAAGACTTCTAGGTGTTCACTTTAATAAATGCATTTATTTAAAAAAACTGCTTAATAGAATGGTATGATATTTTCAAATTATTACAACAAATGAGTCCTCTGAACAATTGTAGAAAGAAAATAAAATATCACCGATCAAAACCGATGACGAAGTTTAAAATCAATAAAACCGTGCTTTGTGGCATGTGTTTTGTGTAGTCAGCATCTTTTTGTGACCATTATAAAATTTTAAAAACTGGTTTCAATAAAAAAAAACATAGAACATTGGCAAAATGACCATTGAGATAGAAGGGAGAGGCGTTGGAATGTTGATTTCTGGACCATCCTTGTGTTGCACAACGTTTTACTCACTTTATTTAATGTTTAATTGTCCTTGATATTACTTTTAAAAATTAACAACTGGTTTCAAAACCCATTTAAACACATTTTTCTATAGGCTGTCCGTCATTTTTCATCGCCAATTTATCACAATTTGAAATGTTTGGACAAAATTTAACTTAACCGGATGTGACCTTGATCTTCCCCTTGAGGTCAAAATTTCGCATCGCACCAGGTTAAATGACTGATGAATTGTCCCGAAATAATCTTAGAAACATGAAAACAAACAATTATTTCGTATGAAAATGATACGAAATCGGTGCTAGTGACAGTCTAATATCAGTTCAGGCAGTCTGAATCATCCTTAAAGCGGTGCACTTACATGATAAACACCTGAAAATAATGAGCAAGAGGCATCGGTGGGATGATAGACTGTCAAATTCCCAGATCCGAATCCTTTGAACACATTTGGGATTTTTATAAAGAATGTCAAAGCCCCTCCCCTTCCAAACAATTTCAACGGTTGATCTATGCAGTAAGTGTGATGCAGATGGGTCAATCTCCTATTTAGGGGTACATGGTATTCAACAGTAAAGATTGTCTAGTAGTAATTAAAGCGAGGGGTGGTTTTACTCCATAGAGGGTTTTTCTGTGTGAATTTTCATTTTGAGGGTAAATCATCTCCTTGACACTTTGCTTAATATTCTAACCAGATACTACCATGAAATTTACGTAACATTGAACTTAAATATGCCTCATTAACCATAGATTAAAGAAATTATTTATTGTATGCATTTTTTCTTTTAAAAAATATTCGGTGAACACTTAGAGGTTTGGTTCAGTTTATACTATACAGCAAGTCAAATTTATATATTTTGATCTTCAAAAAATTTATTATTTACATTCGTTTTTATATTTGGTATAAAACACGCTTCTTTAAATATAAACCTGTTTAACAGAGAATCTCTTGTGAGGCGTCACTTGAAACAGTCATTCTTGGAGGGTTTTGTCCAAAAGACAAGCATGCGTTTGAAAGAAGGGAGGATATTCTAGGATGTAAATCCTTACAACAGAACTGTACAGAGGCTGAAGACTTTCGATACCATTGTGTTTTAAATGAATACGGCAATCAATCAGTTGAGGTCTGTGCAGTTGTAACAAAAATTGTAGGTAAGAAAAAAAGATTTCTGTGGAAAAAAAATGAATCTTAAGAAGGCAATGAAATTCTGACTGATAAATGGAAATCTAAAAAAACAAATACAAACAAAAAGAAAACAAACAAATATCTCAACTATAGATATTTTTTCCCTCTGGGTAATATTCGGTAAAGGTAGAAAAACAATTAAATAGAGACTGCATTTTTTTTTACAGTGTATCTGTTTCTACATTAATTTTTGTAAATTTGAAATTGCAGGTTATGCATGTGTAGAATTTAATTCTGGAGGCGAATTTATTCAAGAGCATTATTCAAGTCAAGCAGCCTGCTCAAAATGTCCATTTAGGTATATTTCGACAGATGCATATAAGTGTAAGGAAATATATATTATTTCTTTAACTTTTAGCAAAGTATCATAATGAAAATATGATTTTTAAGTTATATTTGTTGTTTTATTTGTACTGCCCTGGCGTACTTACAGCTGGAATAAAGTTGTATGTTTCTCTTTTTAGACGAGGAATGCTATGCCAATGTTAAGGACTTTTCGGCATCTACTTCTTCATATCCACCATCTAATTTTTTAAATATTTTACCAACGACTAATCCTACGAAAAATAGTTCTTTGGATAATAGGTGAGTGTGCAATTCGGTGACATATTTTTACATTTTATTATCTATTTATTCATTTATCAAATAGATATCCTATCATTTTCAAACTGAATTGAATTTTTTTTAGTGAAATTTTTTCTTTCATTTTCAGTGTGCGATCCGAGGAAGATTTTTTTCCAGTCCTTATCTCAGCACCATTAGTTGTAATTCTTACTATGATAATACTGATTTTTTTTATCGTTATTAGAAAGAAAGTAAACTGTACATTTTGCGATATCAGTTCTACTTCTTTTGAAACAGACGAAGTTATGACTTTGAAAGCTTGAATAATCATGCTGTTTAAATATCTTTTCTGTATTGATGTTCAAATCAAAATGTGAAAATACAAAAACGATTTTTTTAAATCTGCACCGATACAAGGACATGTACATTTTCATGTTTTCAAGGAACATAATTACAGGGACCTTGTGTCTAAGTTAAAGTCTCATAATTAAATTTTTAATTTAATTCTTATCTCCTGATCCTCAGAAAAAAGAAATACTGTTAAATTTTTCTTACGCTAGTGTGTGACAACCAGCTGTAAACTTGTTTTTTTTAGATTCATAAGTAAAAAGTGAAAAACCAAGTAGCATGAGTTTGTTTCTAAAAGTTTACAAATATATTACAGTACATGTAGCTCTCTCAACGATATGCTTAAATTTTATATCAAACTATCTAACCTTATCATGGACTGGATCTACATGAGAAAAATATGTAATAAAAGTAACAAACACTACATAAAAGAGCTTAGTTCATTTCCTGCATTAAATGTCCATTTCTTTCTATGTGGTAATCTATCACCCTCTGTCCCATTCATATTTCAAGATAAAATAAATATTTAATATGTTCACTTTCTATAACATTTTTTTGAGAATCCAATCATTTGAAAACTGTTTTTAAAATGCAGTGTTGCTAATCTTTTAACAGAAAACAGATGTATTCGACCCACCTTCAGCAAAGAAATAAGCTAAGTCCTCAATCCAACAATTTAACTTTTTTATGATCTTCAAAAACACACCTCACATGATGTATTTGAATATTTAGATTAGAGGTTCTGTTCCTCGTTTTACGAAAAATATACTTTAATCTTTGGCCGTTTTAAAGGAATTTCCAAGATAGGTTATAATGACACATTTTATGACGTCAAAATGCATTGATTATAGAGAGAAAATGTCATTTTGAATAGATATATAGTCATCAAGGTTCCGAGAAATAAATACTGCATTTTTAATCAACACTGAGAAGGTTCGATATTCAGACATTCACTAAGCCAAAAATTTGGAATAAGTGACAAATTATCATGTGAGAAGAAAACACGTAATACAGATTATCTATCCAATAAAAAACAGGATTTTTTTTTTTTCTTTTTTTTTTGACGACAACTTTCCTTGTTTATGCAGCAGTAGAGAAGTATTCTGACATCAAAAGCATATGGTATTTACGTCTCTAACTGATTCTACATGCTCTGAACACGATAAGTCTTTAAACCAAGGCACGTTACTGACAAATAGTTTGAAATTACAAGGTTTTTAATGGCCAGTTTTTTTCATAATCCAGGGCTGCTTGAAAGACTCATATTGCTTACGCAACGATTTTTGGTTCGCTAATTGTCAGACATATATATATATATATATATATATATATATATATATATATATATATATATATATATATATATATATATATAATTATAAAGGAAAAAGAAAATGCAGTTGCCAAATTTCATTTAGCACAAGCGCTTTCTGGATTTCATAATCCGTCTTCAGGTGTACATAAATTGAAATTCAACTGAGTTCAATTTATGTACACCTGAAGACGGATTATGAAATCCAGAAAGCGCTTGTGCTAAATGAAATTTGAAAACTGCATTTTCGTTTTCCTTTATAAATATTTTCACCTGTGTTACATCGACTTTTCATATATATAGCATTTAGCTGTATATATGTATACATCTAAATGCGCAGGATAAGGATTTCCGAAAAAAAAAAATTATAAGTACCAGCTGCTGTTACTTCTCTGAACTACCAGGATATGACTTTATAATAGATCTGACATTAAGATACTGCAAACTTGAGCAGTCATGAGGGTGAAAGTGTCATAATTTTTATAATCTTTTCATATGGCATTTAGATTTGTTGACGTTTATGTTTAAACCCGGTGTCTCAATTATTGGTTTAAAATTCAGTGAACTGTTATTATGGTAATCATGTGCAATTGATATTTATATTTCTTTCTCATAATGTATATTTTAAAAACAATTAAGAACAAGAGGCCAAAGGGCCACATCGCTCACCTGAGTACTGTGGTTAGAAAAAAAAAAGAAAAAAACAGTTTAGTGTTAAAAAGTTTTAATGCTTGAGTGGTCCCGAACTACTCCTAAAAGTAAAGGGGGGTGGGTACAATTTGAACAACTTGAATCTACACTACCTGTGGATGCTTTCACATGATTAATGTGAGCAATCGTAGCTTTTTTGTTCTTGAGAGGAAGATATTTGACTATTTACATGTACTCCTATGCTAAACTTTCATTGTTGTCATGTTTATGACCAAGCTTATGGGATGTTGATCCAAACCGCCATTTTTTTTAGATTATTTACAACCAAATTTCCTTTAAATTATAAAACATTACATTTAATAAACCAAAATATACAACATAAACTCGATAACTGTCAGTGTTCAGCTGAGCTTGGCGATGACAAGTTCGCTTGTCCTAAATACGGATACAATTGGTCTCCGGACTGGTTTGGAAATCCTTCCTCCTGTCCTACATGTGCTGTTGTGTAGGCCTACACACACATACACACACAAGGCAAAGATATACGTCTTGCGCTCAAGACTCTAGATGTGGCCGTGTCTGGTACATGGACATCTCAAA
The DNA here is from genome assembly GCF_032062105.1 of Saccostrea cuccullata. Lineage (NCBI taxonomy): Eukaryota > Metazoa > Mollusca > Bivalvia > Ostreida > Ostreidae > Saccostrea > Saccostrea cuccullata. The sequence goes on along the minus strand of NW_026930482.1, from coordinate 19,764 downwards.
AAAGAAGGACACTACTTATTGACAATAACAGCTAAACTATGGTGAAGTATGCCTTGACTATTTTATTGCAAAACGTGACAAAATCTAGAGAAGTTTAGGACCGTCGACGTCCTTCTCTCGCAGGACTCAAACTTACTTTCAAGGTGCAGTGATCTGAGGCTTAGAAAAGGTTATATATGTACAAAGTGAAAAACGGAGGCTCACAACAGGGTAATAGAATTTTGCCTGCGTGTTCAAATGTAACAATTCAAATAAATTTAGATTTTAATGTGGCAATTGTCAATTGAGGTTCCACCTTATCCAAAGGGTCATGATTTCAACAACATTTAACTACACTACCTATAAAATCTTTCAAAGAAATTTGACCAACCATCGTTTTGCTGTTAAATAAAAAAGGTTTTTTTTTCTATATATTTCTATATGTATATTAACCTTTGATCATCCACTGTGGCCCCAAATCTTCCCCAGGAGTTAAATTTTTAACAACCTTGAATGTACACTACCCCAGGATGCTACCATATAAATATTACTAACCATTTTTTTCATGCGAAGATTTTTTAAAGATTTTTATTATATATTCCTATGTCAAAATTTGATTGTTTATTGTTGGCCCAACCCTAAGCCCGGAGGTAATGATTTGTAAAAACTTGAATCTACACCCCTTGCACGCTCTGACCCTCCATTATGTAGACGCCATCCTCCGTTTTATACACCAAGCAATCTTTAATGCATACAAACCCTTCAGAGACCATAACATAGTTGCCTTATTTTGCATTATTTCTTAGATTGTTACTCTTATAATTAATTTGACTATAAAGTACATTGTACTCCGTCATCCAGATCAGCACATGAGCAGGACGGTAGGTGTTACATGTACTGGTCGACAGGAAAGGATCCCACCTCCAATATTCCCAGGTGTCTATGTTTATGTCCTATTCATGATTTGTATTATTTACTGATTCTTCTAAAGTTATCAGTTTCATTATATCCTTTAACATAATCAAAACACTGTGCTTTTTTGATTCTCTACAAAGTCATATTTTACTTTAAAATCGAGAAATGTAATGTATACATGTATTTACTCACTAAATTTGATTTGATCTGTGTAAAGGAGGGAATAGTCATTATGGGAAGACATTAAATCATGATTCATTCATATATATCAGGTTACAGTTCAAAATATTTTTTTTCTTTTTCTGTTTGAAAAGACAGACGGACAACCTCAAAACATTGTTTTCTTGTTTTATTTTCCTCTTTTTTATCCACCCTGTTCGCTTTTTCTACAAGGAGCACAGGGCGGGTGTGACCAGTCGGCAGGGGATGCTTACTCCTCCATGCCACCTGATCCCACCTCTGATGTTTCGGAGGTCCGTGTTTGCTCTGCTCATATTTTGTATTGTTTCATGGACTTTGATAATGAATTCTTTTTGTTATCTCCATATCCTTCTTCTACATATTGGCTAATTTAAAACTGACCAAATTTGAATAGTATAGCATTTTACCTCTGTAACAGAATGGTGTCTTAGTGAATTGAAAATGGGGTATATATGTTAACAAGCCTTACAGATGAATAAAGAGATATGACAAAAGCAACCCTGATGCAATACCTCTATTAGGAAAGGTTTCTTAATCACAGAAAGGAAGACTGATTGAACGTGTAAAAGTAAAAGACGAATATACCAGCTAATATTTGTAATTTACTCCTCCCAGATTAATTCCTTATGTTGAAGATCAACACATTGAGTGGTCAATTACCCATACATCCAACCAACCCAACCCACACACTCCTATACAACTCAACAGATCTGTTGTAAGCTATATGTAAAGAATTGTGATAATGTTCCTCTCTTTTTTTAAAGCAATTGTGATGTTTTCCCCTAAATGTGGAGAGTTATTGCAGCAGAATTTTCGTAATGGATTTCTTCCCCTATTGTTTACAACTTGGATTTGTTTGATCTGGAGCCATTTTTCGAAAATAGCAACACCGGATCAACACCTAAAGAAAATTCAAGACATATTGGAATAAATGGAAAACATATTTTTTTTCTCTATCATCACTCTTTTCTTGAAACAAGAGTCCCATGTGCCTTATATGTTACCTGAGTGTCATGCAACAACTTTCTAACAATTGAATTCGATTCCTGTTTTAAACCAGAGGCCATGAAATTCACCATTTTGAAAGAGGCATAATTATACTTTTTGCATGCTAACTTTGGTTGCTTCATACCTAGAGAAAAATAAGAAAAACAAAGAGAAAACGCATTTTTACTTTCTCAGTTGTGAACCCCATCCATCAGGAGAAAATTGACACTGGGGCCACATCTTTTCAAATTTTTGAAAATGTTATAAATTTTATTTTATAAGATTAAGAGACTTCATTGTAGATGGTTTTAGCGATTTTGAGTTGGTTTTGGGTTATTGAATGCTCAGCAGATGACCGGAAGACCGAAAATTTGAGGGCGATTGGAAAAGCTTAAGGGTGTGTAACATTGTCAAAAAAGACAGAAGGTTAGAGCGTTAAGTGAAATTGTGAGTTTGTTTTATGGGATGAAACTAAAACTTTATATTTCTATTTCTAATTTTTTTTTTCTGTGATAACTGTTTGAAAGTTGGGGGAATTTATTTCTTGATTATTCTGCCGGAATGTAAATTAGGCAGGTCGATAGGTCAGCAGCTAAGGAGGCCTAATACGCATGCAAATCTCGTGCGCATTTGTCTCTGTGTCTGACGCTAAGGATGCCAAATATGCATGTAAATCTCGTGCGGCTGCTTTTGTGTTTGACGTCGGTGTGCGAGGACTATTGACATTGGCATGGAAGTCCTCGTGTAATTTAAATTCATTAGTCTACATTTTTAATGTCCAGGTCTACAATTCTATTTCACAATGAAATGGAAATATAAGGAATCACCTTCTAGTTATGAGAGTATGCCAGAGACATCAACAATAGTGGGAAACATGGGATAATTTTATGCATAACGGGCTTCGCCCGTTATGCTAATTATCTCCTGTTTCCCACTGTTGTGTATTCCCTCGCATACTCTCAAAACTAGACAGTGATTCCTTAAATACACACCGAATATATGACAACATAAAAAATTATCATAAAATTTCACAACTTATAGAATATTTTAACGACCGATTATTTCAAAATGATAATATGAACTTAAATGGGTAGCAACTGAAAAAAAATATGGTATACGAAAATATACCAAAATCGCTTGAGTGCATTGACATGAATATTCTTGTATACTGTTATCGTGTGGCTTCAAAGTTACCTGTCAATTGACCGCATCCAAACTGTGCATTACATTCCTTTTTAGAACAATTACACATATCATCGCATCGCATACCATAGTATGGGTATGCACAGATCAGTTCACAGTGTTCTCCAACATATCCCAGAGGACAAGCTGAATAATTTGATAAAAATGATGTTATACATGTAAATAGCATTGTAAGAGTAATGTAGTAACAATACCAATCCTCAACCGTCAAGTCAATTCCATTTAAAAATTTGAAAAAAGTTGTAATTCTCCTAAAAAAAAAAGAACACCGAATAAAATTTAAACATGACCTGTCACTCATTACTTACAAATAAAAAATCACCTCAATATATGCAAGCGTTAAGATCATAAATAATGGATTACTTGTTCATAAATGTCAGTGAAACAAGTACCAGTATTGCATTAGCATCGGGCATATCCGATAAACTCGTCAGTAGATATACTTTATCATTGAGTCATGTACTGACTGGCCTTTTTCAAACTAATTGTTAGTCCATTATGCATACACTTACAGACGACGAATATTTTCCATTATTTCCCGATCATGACACGGAGCACTCGGCGGGTGTGACTTGTTGGTAGGGGACGCTAACTCCTCCATTGCACCTAATCCCACCTCTGATGTATCGGAGGTCCGTGTTTGCTCTGCTCCTGTTTTATATTGTTTTATCGACTTTTGATCTTGATTACTATACGTTATCGCCGTATGCTTCATAATATACAATTCAAGCATTTGCAGTTGTTGATTTAAGTTTGTTCAAACCAATATCCCCGGGGTAGTATTGAGCTACAACGGATTGCCCATTGCATGGTGCCCAGCCCTATACCGGGGATCGTGATTTGAGCAAACTTGGGTCTACGCGGGTATGTTAAGGAAGCATATAAGTCATTTTTCGGGAAATTCAAACTTTTTTAAAGAAAATTTAGTTTGATAATTTATCAAAACCGCTGATAAGCGTAAAGTATTATTATCTATTGCATAAAGATAATAGAGTATCTAACGCAACGACGTGCAGCACCACCACGGCATCATGTGACTTCTATTTATAGCCAAATTTTCCTTAATAAAAAAGCAACCAGAACAACAATACCCCAGAGTTTAATAATTTCTTTGAGTAAATAATGTAGTTGAAAAACCATCTATTTTGCCTAAAAAGTGCTGCTAGAATCTCACTGTCCCGTCAGTAAAATAATTATTCCACACATTCGCACGAAACCTTACCCGATGTTTTGAATTTTTTACCTATAAACCGAGATTTTTCGTAAAACCATGCTTAACTCGGGATTCTAGCAGCACTTTCCAAGTATTTTAGGATGCAAACTTTCCATCTGTACAAATTTTATGATTTGAAATATACAGCTTATTGTTGTTCTGTTGCATTATTTTTGTCACAATTGATAGAGGAAAGGCCGACCGGGATACGTATATATACCTGGCTGTCTTCGAAAGAGAATATAATCGATAAATATAAATTAGCATACCGTTTTTATTAACTGAACTCCATATGAATTTCACAAAATATTCACGATATTTACTTTTAAACTCCATTTTACGTATCTTTGTTCATGCCGTCATAGCCAAATTCTCTTTACACGACATGATCAATTCCCGATCAATTCCCAAGTTACTTGATGTACACATATGACGTCATCAGTGGTAGATTTTTATCAAAATGACAGAATACATCATAACGAAATAAGAAAATTTTATTTTTGTTAATGTTTACATGTATCTATTCATTTTCTAGAGTTAAATTACAATCTAAATACCAATATTACAAAAAACTTGTGTTCTAAAATTGACGTCATCTCGCCTACTATGACGTCGTAATGTAGCACTGTTTTAGTCAAGGTATAATATTTTGTATGCTTCCTTATCCCCCCTGAGTACACCACCTGGAGATACTTCAATATAAGTTATACCAGTATAGTTTTGCTGTTCTCGAGAAGAAGATTTTTGAAGATTTTTCCTAGGTGAAAATTTAATTTTCTATTGTGACCCTATTCTGCATGCACCCCTTCACTGAGTTTGAAAGTATGTGTAATAAGATAATGTTCATATTATATAGTTTGTAGCTATTTACACACTTACGAGTACAGGTTTTGGACTCATTATTCCAGATTTCCCCAATGCAACACCTGTTACACAAAAACGTACATTTTAATCCTTATAACATAAAATAAAGGAAATTTATAAGGGCAAAGGAAAACAATTTTTTTCTTTTAAACAGCATTAATTTTGAAAGGAAGGTGGTCTACTAACCTTTTTTCGCCAGTACATTTCATTTCAAAAGTATACAAATTAGTACCAATGTATAAGACGAATAAAAACAACCCCATGTTTAATTTATTTTCCACTCTTCGTGTATTAACGCCAATCTATGTTTCCGTCTCTTAACATTGAAGTTTTTGTATTCTATTTTAAACAACAGGAAATTCGAATTCCTATCAAAAGTTATTAAAGTCATCATTCCAAATGAAACTCAAGCACATTCGCTAAATGTTTGAAAAAGGAGGAGGGGGCGAAAGAGAATGAGGCTTCGTGGCAAGAGAGTGTTCATGAATTATAGGCATATTCAAATGGGTTAAAAATAAGGAACCATTTTATTCATTCATAACTATTGATAAAGCACACATGATCAGTTTTAATAAATATGAAAACCTGGATTCAATCACTTCGTAACACTTCCTTTTCATCAGTCTACTAATGTTACCAACAACTGGTCTGATAGAAATGACCTTGCCCATAAACCCAAAAAGTGATCTTCGGCAGTCTATAAAATGAATCCTCTAAAGTGCGCTTACAGTCCTGAATATGTCTCTCTGGAGTAGACAAACAAAACATTTCAGAGTTCCACAACAGCCAAAGCCATTCTAGTTTTTGACCTTGTTAAAAAACCGACTTTTCTACATAAACTAGAAATCCCGCACGTTCTAATGAATCTTTGACAAATAAACTATCAGAAGCTCCATTTTTTATAAGATTCAGCCAACCCTAATACATCGTCTAAATATAATACAACATTGACACCAGTCTGTCTCCAGTATCTTACCATTGGTCTCATGATCAGGCACTTTGTAAATATATAAGGCGCAAATCTAAGGATAAAAGGCAAAACAGTAGATACGTAAAAGGAATGTTCCCAATAAAATCCAAAGAATGTTTGTTTTGCTGAGCAAATATCAATGTGATGATACGCAGACTTAGGTCAAATTTAAACATATAATGTCCTTTTTGAAAAAAAAATGTAATGCTACTTTCCATTCCTAAAATTTCACTTTGTCTCTTCTAACGAACTTGTTCAAAGCACTCAGGTGAAGAGTTAACCTTTTCTTACCAGTACTGTTCAAAGCTACACTTAACGGATTTACTTCATCAGGCTTGAAAGGCACTTTTAAAATACAATTTGAAACTAACAAATCCGTAACAGTCTCTGAAACAAAATCAGCATCAATCAAAGGAGACTTATTATTTTAAATGCACGTTTGTCTCGGTGGTATAATAAATGGAATTGCATAGCCAGTGCTTATCACACTTAAAATGAAGTCAGATGCAATTATACCAAAAATTTAAAGAATTTCGTTAACGATTTTTAACTCCTTTATAGTCTCTCGGGCTTTCTAAATTATTCAGATATACTTGAATGTTAGCAATTATATCATATTCAGTTTTTTTCTCTATTCCCGAGGTATTCATAAGTCATGAGATCAAAATCATCATACTTATCATATACTTGTTGACCCAGAACTACTTGATTGATTGGCAGCGCTGAGGAGGGGACAGTGATTTCTCCAGTGACCAGCTGACTTGTATTGGAAACAGATGTCATAGGCTGATGGTTCCCTTCGTTTCCTAAAGCCTCGAAAAAGCTGTTGCTGGCTTCCGGCCGCTGCAGAAATACTGCCAAGTAACATAAGAAGAGAAAATAGACTTTCTTATCAAATTCCCTAATCTGTCACGCGGGTATGTTAAGGCAGCACATGGATCAGAATTCGGCGAATTCACACTTTTTTATAATTTTGTAACACTAATAAATCGGAAAAGTCAAGGATAAAACTTTTGCTATAATAATGCATTCTATAGACTTCAATGGCACTTATACTACAGGAGGCACTTCACCACGACGTCACCACGTGACTTCTATAATTAGAAAATATGCCTTAATGAAAAAGTGAAAAGTTTAACACTACCCCGGGGATAATTAGTTTCAATTTGTAATAATAGTTATTTAAAAACATCTCTGTACCATTAAAAGTGCTGCTAGAATCGTACTGTCCTATTATAGAAATAATTATTCAACAATTTCGTACGAAACCTTCCCAAAATTTTTACATTTTGTTCATAACATTGAAAAAAAAGCATCAATTCCCGTAAACCATACGATTCTAGCAGCACTTTCCAAAAACAAAAGAATAAGTACTATAGATAGAAACAAAAATTAAGTTTCAAGGTATGCGGCGTAGTGTTGAACTTTTGTATCTTTTTTGTTACGAACGACAGAGGAAAGGCTGATCGGCAAGTAAACACCCTCCCTGCTATAATTCTACGAGGAAATTGCAAAATTATATTACCATACCTTATTTATACGCTTTATTCCCACAAGAATCACACATGATATTCATTCTAAATGCTTTTAAACTCCAATTTCATGTGTTTGTTTACCTCAATTTTCGGTACGATTCAGTTTCACTCTGCTACTGCATGATCAACAGTTATGACGTCATGGGTTTGGTATGTAACCCCTGTGATAACTACAGAGGCCCAGGAACGAAAAAGTTCCGTTTACACTATGCCTCTGCCCAGATAGCAAGCTTACGTTGGGCCAATGTCAGCCCAACGGTGAAAATTACGTTGGCCCTCTGTCAGTTTTATTTGTTGGCCCAACATCATCTTGCTCATCGGCCCACCGTTCGACCAACAAGTTGGCTCGACGTTGGGCCAACATTTGAGGGTTGATAATCTGACATTGGTCCAACAGCGGCCCAACGTATAACTTCTTGTTGGCCCAATGTTGGTTCAATGTTATTTATATTGGACAAACGTTGGCCGTATTTGGCAAATTATTTACGATTCACTTATTTTTTAATCAGTTACACAATATGAATTCCAGTTCTGTGACATTTTTTATTTCCATAATAACGAGTAAATCACAAGTAATTTATTAAATCCTGCATGGATAATTAACTAGTTCTTCAAATAAATGTTGTTTTTGTCACTCCTGTATAATGAAACCAATACATGTAACAGGAAGGTGGTTCAAAGTCTATCCAATATATCACTACATTTACAACCACTCTAAAATGGGATCCGGTGTTCAAATATGTGCAACTTTGGAATCATTCACCCCTTTTTTCCCCTTGTTCATGTTATTGTTTCTTTGTCTATAAAATCCATGTCCTCCACACAGTTAAATCACTCACTGCATGTCCAGTAAATTCCATACATCAATGGTCTTGTAACAGAAAGGGTTTTCTCTCCACCAGTTGCTATAAACGATACAAAATTATATATATTTAGTTTAACATATTGTTTAATCAATTCAAAAATGATTTCTCTTACTACTCAGATAAGTAATAATTAACTAGATTACTAATAAACTATATGAAAACTTTGGAAAGTGTAACTTTTGTAAAACTTGTTCACTGTTACAAATTATGCCCAAGTTAATACTTTCAAAAACATAAACTTCCATCAATAAAACATAGAACATCTATACTTACATTTCAAGAGCTAAACAATCCGTTTTCTCTTTTTTGCGTTTCAAAGCAGACAAGTACACCTATATGCTTTGTTCAAATGTTGCAAGTGATAAATTGTGACCACTCCAATTTACCAAACAGAACTAATTAGGATGCCTGTTTCCTAGGAAACCGGCCAGTCACCCGCTGTGCAAGTGGATTTCAACACTGACCTAATTATCTGTAGCTCTAAAATTCAGCACTAAAGTTTCATGGTGCTAAATATAGAATCTCCAAAATATTATTATGTGCAGAATAAAACTTCTACATATAAAATATACTGCAATGGTCTTGAATAATAATAACATATAAGAATCATCAAAAGTCAATCATATGATTTTCATAAATTTTTAATGGTTTTGGAATAATATTTCGTTTTTAGATTGATAATCAATGCATGAGTTATTAAGATTAATTCATCCTTACATAACTTTTTAATTAAATTGAGCTGTCTTTATTTAAAGAAGCTTAAAATATAGGTGGTTCTGAAAAATGTGCGTAATGAACTTATCACCTACAGGTACCTATTTGTTGTTCCCCCTATTTTCACATTGTTGGACCAACGCTGGGCCAACGTTCAAAGCCCGATCAATGCCTGATTATAATCAAAATTTACTTCATTTTGCCAACATTGGACAGATGATTACATGTCCAACACACATTGGCCATGTTTCATGTCGCCATTACTTGGTTAATGTTCGGCCAACATTATGGATCTCCAGTCGCAATGGTTTTAATTTATGCCAATATCTACTCGGTCGGACCTACGCTGGGCCAACGTCGAATTCCCAACATACAGTGGCCACATTTCATGCCAACATTAACTACATTGGGCCAACATTGGACCGATAATTACATGCCCAACACACATCGGCCATATTTCATGTCAACATTACTTGGTTGGCCCTAAGATGGGCCAACATTATACATCCCCACATGCAATGGTCTTAATTTATGCCAATGCCTACTCGGTCGGACCTACGGTGGACCAACATCGAATTCCCAATATATAGTGGCCACATTTCATGCCAACATTTACTACAATGGGCCAACATTGGCCCAGCATCACATAATCAGCACCGACGGACCGGCTTTCATGCCAACATATCATTTGTTGGGCCAATGTTGGACCAACGTTAACAGCCCAACACCAACACTATACCAACCTACCAACCATCAACCAACGTTGGCCCGATGTAGTCTTGCTATCTGGGTGCATATGTTGATTCATTTTTACGACTTCAAATCAATCTTAGATATCGATTTTAAGAAATTATTATCTCTAAACCTCGCGTCATATTGCTTACTAAGACGTCATATCATATAGGCAAGTAGAATATTTGGTTGTAACCTTAACCTACCTGCGCAGCTCAACAACAGATTCTCAACATTAAGGCGGCAAATGCAAACAATCCTGTGCATGGACTTCAGCGAATTTGGCGAAGATTAGAAGAGCGATTTGGGTGTCCTGAAATGATAGAGTCTGCATTAAAAACAAAACTGGACTCATTTATTCCTATTACGTCAAAAGACTATCGACGTCTATACGACTTGTCTGATATTTTGGATGAAATTCTAGCAGCAAAAGAAGATATCCGTTACCAGTCATTACTCGCATACTTTGATGCATCGACAGGAGTGACAACTATCGTCATGAAGCTTTCATACCAACTTCAAGAAAAATGGACAAATACAGCGGTAAAATACATCAGTGACCATCATGTTGTGTTTCCCCCATTTCACGTATTTGCAAACTTAATTCATGAGCAAAGCGTATCAAGAATAATCCAAGTGTTGCATATACAGACACAAACTTAAGTATGCAGAAACACAGTGACAAAGCTTTGAAAATCTCAAGCAGGGAAATAGCTGTGTCTAGACCCCCACAGATTTCTTAGAGCTCAGGAAAAGAAAATCAATGTCCCCTTCATAAAACAAACCATTCTTTGGAACAGTGTAGAGGTTTCAGAACAAAATCATTTGATGAACGGCGAAAAATCTTGAAAGATAACAATTTGTGTTTTAGATGTTGTTCAAAGGATCACAAACAAGTAGAGTGTCATTCTGATGTGCAGTGTAGAGAATGTGGTAGCAAATTTCACACATCACCTTTACATGTGAATAGGACGAAAATAAAGACCCCATACCCTTTGAGAAACGATGGCGGGGAGAATTTCTCTGAGAGACAAGACTCTAGAAATGTGAATAATCCAGATGTAAATTCTAAGTGTACACAAATCTGTGGACAAGCATTTGGGGGGAAATCTTGTGCTAAAACCATTTCAGTACATGTGTACCCAAAACACTGTCCTCAAAAATCTGTGAAAATTTATGCAATGATCGATAATCAGTCAAACAGAACACTTGCTAAACCAAAACTCTTTGATCTTATGCCCAGATAGCAAGCTGACGTTGGGCCGATGTTGGCATATGGTTGGTAGATCGGCTACATATCGCGGTTGGCAGAACGATATTGGGCCAACATCGGTCCGACATTGTCATTACAACAGTCGGTGTATTGACCTCGTTCCAACATCGGTCCGACATTGTAATTACAACAGTTGGTGCAATGACATTGTACCAACATCGGTCCTACATTTTCATTACAACAGTTGGTGCACTGACATTGTTCCAAAGTCGGGCCAACATCTGGCACGTAGCATTGATTTTGAAAGGGGGTGGGGCAACCACAGAATTTTTACTTACCTGATAAAGTTGACAAGCAAAAGGGCGGGAGGGGGGGGGGGTAGTGACCAACTTCTTTCAAGGCCAACTTCCTTTCACTTTTTTCCCCTATTTTTCCTTGATATCACTATACTGAGGTCAAAAGTGTGGGCGGGGGCATCCTTTCAATGGACATTTTCTGTAGTAAAGGTAATGTTGGGGGGAAAAGTTGGGGGATCAGGCCCCTCTGCCCCCCCTCCCCCCCCCCCGTTGTTACGTGCCTGAACATTAATTGTTATTTTTAATGTTGAAGTATGGACATCTTTGTAATGTTGGCCCGACATTGTTAAACCAACTTAAATGTTGAAACGTTAAAAAATTATTTATTTATTTTATTTTTTCTTTTTTTTAATTCATTTTTAATTATTTAATCCTTACGTAGATTTTTTAAAATATGGAAATTAATAACTTAGAATTTTCTCTAAAACTATCGACTAATAGCTATAGTACAATGACATCGGGATGAAAGTCGGGATCGATAAGCAATTAATTTAAACAACATACGGCGCCGAAATTTAAATTTTTGGGGGGTTCCACGCAGCCATGTTGATAACATAACGCCATCTTTTATTTATTTCTTATTGTGAATTTCATGGGATATCAGTGAGGAAGTGATTCAAGCAGACACTTGAGACACTTTGAGACACTTTTATCCGTCCGGTGACCGAGATGGTATTGCTTCTTGCCAATGACGTAGTATAGTTTATTTAACTTATGTGATGCCACAAACATCAGACAGGGAGTGTGCTGTCACAGTTCTTATTTTTTTCATTTGTAATATGCAGTGAAATATGTTAATCATATAGACTTATCGTTCTTTATTAAATTTGTGAATTATCTTCCTTGAGTAGAACTCTTTTGTGTATAGAGTTACTTCCCTCATTTTCCCGTGCAAATTTTGTTCAGCCATTCGAGTTCCATCCGTGAAGATGTACATACATGTTTTTGTTCTTCCTAGTACCTTCTTTTGATTTGTGGCCTACTACCATGTAACTTTTTTTTATAAGAAACTTTTGTGGTGTGAAGCATATTATTTGTAAGTTATTTCAGTAATTATTTTTTGAGAAACTTTTTGTACTATTGTAAACACTTTTCAGTCAGGTCTTTTTCACGAAGTTTTAAGTCAGGAAAGTTTTGAGAATTGATTATTGTTATTCGTTTTATCTAGTAATTGTTAAAGTCATTGATCTATCATAATGGTTAGGTTTATATGAGAGCTTTTTTGTATTGAACTCTGTTTCGGTCTTTTTGGAATTTAGTATTTGTTTTGTTTATTTCAGTTATTTACCTGTCTCATCCGCATTGAATTACTCACTCATTCATTTACGTACCGTAATAAATATGGAACCAGCACCTTGTAATATTGATTATGTGTGACTGTGAGGACCCCAGGTTTAGGTAGCTGTTCCAGACAGCATATCTCGTTTTAAAGATTTTTAATTATTTCTAAAACTGAAAAAAGTTTCAGGGGCAATAACTCATTGAAGGGGTCACCGAATACTTTTGCAATGCATGGATTCCAGAGTCCTCTCAATTAGTCGAAGACTTTAGTGAAGGTTTCACATTTCTATGGTTTTGAAGTAGTAACAAGGTTTTACTCACAAAGGGAGATAAATTTTAATAGTATCAATCTTAAGGAATACAGTGCTGCTATCCTATAAGTTGACAATTCTATCCTATCCTATCGTGAATCCTGCATCCACAATCCTATCCTGTGATTTCAGTCTAATCCTATCCTATCCTATCCTGCAACTCTCAGTTTTTTAATATTTAGGAATTAATTTGACAAAACGAAAAAAGGGAATTACCATGCAGAAAGTAAAATCAGATATAGTTATGGTATTCATTTAAATGTTATATATTTTAATGGAGAAAAATAATCGAGATCGGCATTCCATAATTCCCGACTGACCGCACAAATTAAATTTACGATTATCATAACCATGTTAAAAAATAATGTTAACAAACAGATCGTAATTACACGTGGACAAAGACTGATTTTGCAAACATATGTAAAGAAATTGGCCTACCAGAAGAATTAAAGAAAAATATACTTAGTGTTTTAATTTTCCTATTTACCATGCTTACAATGATCGTGAGACCCGGGATCGCGACTTGCGTCCGACGTGTAATATTTAATTATTTTTAAAAATCATATGCCTATATGGTAATAATGTTTAAGTATATGTTCTATGTAAAATTTAATTTTTTCCTAAACTGAGCACCATGAAAATAACATGCATGTACATGTATAGATCTAGCCTAACTGTGCCTGTGTAACAGGTTTTTCTGTATGCAATTCTGAAAAAGAAGATATGACTAGACCATAACCAAACAGACAAGTCAAATGTAGATCTAGAATATCTTAACTTTCACATATTAAACATTTTAAATGTGAAATTGTCTTATAATATCAATATTAATTGTAGGGTTTCTTTATTTAAATTCATAATTTATTCTTTTTTTTAATTTCAGTTCATCATCTATTGTATGTGATATTTTTCAAACATGCAAAATATAAAGTTGCTAAATTCAAGATAATCTAATTGTTAATTTTTTTCATTTCACTTCAGTTTCTCCTCAGTTTATGGTCAGCTCAAAACCGTACAAATGTATTTCAGTTTTCAATTTTTTTTTATGTGTGAAAATTTAATTATTTATGTTTAATAGAATATATTTTCTAAATTTGATATTGGTTGACAGATTGACATTAATAAATATTGTAGTGAGGTCACACATGTTTCTAAGATCTTATAAAACATGCATGAGCAATTCAGAATTCACATTATTAACATGTATAACTCATTCTTGAGTAAAACAAGTTTATATTTGACCTTGGCATTTGATCTTGAATGTTAATCAGTCAGATTGAGAAATATTAAAATGCTCCACACATGTTCCTTAGATCTTATAAAACATGCATAAGAATTCACAGTACTTACAGCATTTATAACACATTCTTGAGTAAACTTTGTATTTGACCTTGACATTTGATCTTAAAATTTTCAGAGTTTAAATGAGGAAAAATACTTTATCAAGTTCACAATATTTTTATTCAAGGTGATTCCTCAACAATGTTTAACAAATGAATAATCCATTACCATGAGACAGTCATTAAAAGTATCCATGTACAGCATTTATGAATTTCAATGCAAAGATCACAGATACATGTACATGAACTTTGTTTAAATTAAAAGTTTATCAATGTTTTTATTATACTTGTATAATGTTTTACATGCATATAATTTGGCTTTCTTAACCGTCGCTCCAATTGAAATTCAAATGTCAGAGTTAATCAGTTATTGTGCAGAGAGATGGTCATAAACCGAACAGTTCTTCAAATGTCAACAATGCACAGAAAACACACTGATCTCCTTAATAAAAACACCATGATTTCAGACTTAGGACTCCGTGACACTGGTTTGAACATCTTTCATCATTTACTCTAACAGCATATGGCATGAACTGCAATCTGTACAGCTGCAAATGTGCAGGGTTTCCTGAAAAAAAAAAAAAAAACATAAAATGAAATTATAGGCATGTTGATTGTAAATTTGTCGTACACATTTCATACACATTTAACATGTTTAAAATGTTTTTGATTGTGACTATCTTTCACATTTCATGTACAATTGGTTTTAATTTCACCTTTTTCTCTCCCAAAAGTAATGCTTTAGAAATCATGAAAAATAAAATCTTATACTGCAACCTCAGTCATATAAATTAAAAAAAAAAATCTTACTTTACATAATTTATTTGTACATTATAATCAATTTTAACTTGTCAACTTGCTAACAAGTATGAATACATTTGTTTTAGTGACTTTTCTCTATTTTCTGCTTGTATTTATCTATTTAATGTTTTTTTCTTGGTTTTTTTTTTTTGGTATTGAAATTTGAATATGAAAATTTATGATACTACAACATGATGACCAGAAAAATTCAACATTTCTTTCAGTTTTACTCTCAATATTTTTGAAAGAAGAAAATCACTTGTTCCGAGTAACTGCAGACATGTCACGTCAACTCAGATAATGATGTTTATGTATTTTAATGACCATGTAAAAATACATGATAAGAATAAAATCATACATACTTTTACTTTGAAATCCTCGTACTGCGATGACGCATGAGTGCAGACAATCCATTTTCTGTAATGATTAAAATGAAAAGATTATTTTATGTTTCATAACTCACAATACATCATACATACATGTACAACATGTAAGTGCACTGCTAAGTGAGCCCATTAAACATTTAAGCAGAAGCATTAGAAATGGTCATGAAGATTCTACATTCATTAATTATTAATTACACAGAAATGAAAAAAAAACTATTCTCTGACCGTATTAGGGAAATGATGAGAGTAACAACCTGATTTAGGCATAATACATATGATTGTTTTAGTCTTAGAGCTCATTGATAGCTGATTGAATCATATGACACAGTATTTGTAAATATTACCCCCCCCCCTTCCCGCTTCTGTCTACACTACTTCTTTTTTCCGCACCCAATTTTTGTTTATATTAAATAGAATAAAATGTTTATAGTTTAAAACATGAGAACATTGTTTAAAGGAATAAATATGTATAAAAATACACACATGTACAGTGTACAGTGTGAAGTATACTTACCAGGTCCAGCACAATACCCCGATAAAGGTATATAGCTTGATAAAGCTATATAGCTTTATCAAGGTATTTAAAATTCCTTGATCAAGGTATTTTATGTAATGAAAATTCAAAAAAATTCTTTAAAAATTAATGACTGAAAGTCGAGTTCTGAGTTGTTGTCAGTAAATTCACCCATGCATGTAAAGTACTCAAACACAAACAAATCAGTATAAAAACGTGTCGAAAGAGGAGACGTTATTTTATGCTTTCTTTTTTAAAACCAGAGTGTTTTTCATGCACGAATAGACACACTGTCAAAAACTCAGAACTCGACTTTCAGTAATTAATTTTTAAAGAATTTTTTTGAATTTTGATTACATAAAATACCTTGATCAAGGTATTTTAAATACCTTGATAATGCTATATAGCTTTATCAAGCTATATACCTTTATCAGGGTATTGTGCTGGACCTGCTTACATGATATCGCACATCATCTATTCAAGTCCGCTGTTGACGGTTCCTGTGGAATTATCCAAACAAACAGAGCATATTTAACAGAAAAAAACATGTTATTACACTTTTACACAAGTAAGAATCGGTTAAATCATCCAAACAAGCTGAAGAAATACGGTCTTTCGATGCCTGGATTTTTCGTTGTTTACATTCCCAATTCTTCCGGTGATCGTTCACGGTTAGATCGTACGCCGTGTTACTCGAAGTTTATAATGTGAATATGTGTTTAGAGAAAAGAATGTTTTTCTTTCTATTGAAAAAATTATAAATATTTCTTTTGTAAACATTTTATATCGTATTTCGTTTTTGTAATTTATTCTGAAATATGAATAAACCTTTGCTCGAATCTGATTGGCTGTAGGATACAGGATAGGATAGGATAGGATAGGATTGGATTAACTTCTACATGTTTCTATCGTGAATCCTCAATCCTGAATCCTATCCGATCCTATCCCATGTCAACTTGTGGGATAGCAGCACTGTATAAATTAAATCTTTAAAATAGTTTTAAGAGTACACATTAATGATGCTAAGACAGTATGTATATGTTAAAAGATAAAAATGTTGTAAACAGAGCTAAGTTTCTCAATTTTGGAATGACCTTGACCTTTGACCTTTACATGAATTTTAAGAACAAAGGTCAATAAATCATATGCAGTTAGTCCCATGTCTCTTCATCTTCTCGTTTTGAAAATTTTAAATTATTTGTAAAATTCAAAGACTTTCCGGGGCAATAACTCATTGAAGGGGTTTTTGAATAGTTACGCAATGAATAGATGCAAAAGTCTACTAAAGTCAAAGACTTAAGTGAAGGTTTCATATTTCTACAGTTTACGGTTTCGAAGAAGTAGCGATAATAAATATTTTCGTACAAGGGGCGAGTACCCCGAAAGGGGTCATAAGTCATATGCGTTGGGTATTTTTTTGAAATAACTTTTAATGGCAAGTATCATGAACTGCGAAATTCTTTGATAACTCTGTCTGTTCAGTTTCCGATATCGGAAAAATAATTATAATAATAACTAGGAGACTTATTGTTCACAGAACTATTAGTGGTCTTTCCACCTTTTTAAACTTTCTTATAGTTTTATATTTTACTCTCTAAATTTACTTTTAAGGGAAGTAGCTTGAAAAAAAGTGAAAATTAAAAAAACAAATTGAAATGACATTGATATTTGACCTGAAATAAATTTCAAGGTCAAAGGTCAAGAGTCACATTCTAATTAACCCCATGCTTCTACCACTTTTAGTTTTCAAGATATAAGGTTTAATAGAAAATACAAAGACGTTAAAGGGCAATAACTCATATATGGGGTCATCAGATTCTTTTGCACTTATACAGTGAAGTTAGGTCTAAAGACCCTTAAGACATTAGTGAAGGTTTGGTGTCTCTAGGGTCTACAGTTTCGGAGGAGTATAGCGATAACAAGGTTTTTCGCACAAGGGGCAATAACTTTTAAAAGGTTTAATCTTTGGTGTCTTTGAAACAGTTTTTTAAGAGCACATATTAATGATGCATAGACATATATATGTTGAAAGACAAAAGAGATACAAAAGAGCCAATTTTCTCATTTTTTGGAATGACCTTGACATTTGACCTTTACATGAATTTTAAGGTTAAATGTCAATGAATCTTTTGTAGTTAGTCCCATGTCTCTACCACTTCTTGTTTTGAAATTTTTTATTATTTGTAAAATTCAAAAAGTTTCAGGGGCAATAACTCATTGAAGGGGAAAGGTGGAAAGACCTAATAATAAACATAAGCATTTGAAGAGGTCTTTCCACAGAAAGGTGGAAAGACCTTATAATAAGAAACAGAAAAAAACCAATAGGTCTTTCCACAGAAAGGTGGAAAGACCTTATAATAAACAGAAAACATCAATTGGTCTTTCCACAGAAAGATGGAAAGACCTAATTACTCCTCCTTGTGATGTACAAGAATGGGGCTTTAGTAAACACAGTTGCCTTTGATAATCTGTTTTTAATCTGTCGGTTAGGTGAGGATGTATCATATTGTGTAGGGGAAGAAATTAAAGATGAAACTGCTTTTTAGGTACCTCCAACGATACATACTTTCAAGTCGTGGATTTAATAGTAAAAATGACGAATTCCGTCGTTGACAATCGAAATTATAAAAAATGAAAAATCCAAGATGCTGAACTTCAATTGGACATACCAAATAACAAACATCTCTGTAGACATGGAAAGGAAGATTGGAATCCCAGAGAATGTCTTTATATACGGTTCATCATCACTGATATCAGAGCAGTGCCTTATATCTATTTCCTGAGACTCTGTTAAACTCATCAGGGATATCGGCCGAGGTGTGCCGAGTGTAACTAAATATTAATCAAGGTTTATACAAAATCAGTTTTCTTATTGGCTAATTTTAAATTTGTTTTCATATCAACGGTCGCCAATATATTTAAATGCACTTTACACAGTGTAAACTTGTCTACAGTGTTTTAGGTTTGAAAACTGCTGATTGAGGGAACACTATATATAATGTAAGTCTCATCTAAAGTAAAATTCTTTTTAAATGCTGATAAACAAAAATAATTTTTTTTTTATTCTAACTTGTGATTGAATTTTAAGATATTAAAAAATTCTCCTAGAAGATGTCTACAAAAAGCATTACAATAAGTTGTATAAGGTATGTGAACGTTTTCATTCTGAATTCAGTGTAAGTATGTACTTTTTATGTTTATGATACTGTATTAATGTATATATATATATATATATATATATATATATATATATATATATATATATATATATATATATATATATATATATATATATATATATATATATATATATATATATATAGGTATATGAGGTTGTTTGTGGGCACCGAGCTTCTAAGCTGGTTTGTGGGATCTCGCATTTC
>NW_026930481.1:0-40618 GCF_032062105.1 Saccostrea cuccullata | reverse complement strand
GCCTCAGGAAGACACTCATATGAAAAATCAAATCCTAAAGAATTATTGATAATGACAAGAAAAAAGCGAAACAAATGGTTGTAGCCGTATTATCAATGAATCAAACTAACACCATTTTCAATGCATTTTTCATCTCGTGAATGTTGTAGCTGCGCAGTTCTAACATGATTAATTTCCTCCTGATTAAAACAAAATAAACTTAATTATTTACTAATTTTGGTCTCAGTGCATTAGCACTTTGAGTAACTTTGGGCTAGTTAAGTAGAGTATTAAGCACATTCTTCGTATTTCTTATTTTACACCAGACTAGATCTAATATGGCTTGTACATCCCCTTAATCCTCACGTATTGATTTCAAACTGATGAATCGCTAATAAAAGATAACGCCAATAGCTTCTGGTTTACAGTTTATTTATTTAACACAATTATTTAGTGATCAAAAGGTAAAGTCTTGGAATTTTTTTAACAGCAGCGAAAAATGTACATGTACTTTGAAATAAATTAAACTTTTCTGCATTGATGGATGCGCCATCTATCGACGCTGCTCTACGCTTTGGCATGGAAAATAACCACAATAAACAATTAAGCTGCGACTATATGCTGAGTCAGTGAGTCATCTGAAACCAATGTGCCATTTTTCAATTAATAAGTTTTGCAGTTTTTTTTTAATGCAAGTAATGTATGGTATGTTATCTGATAAGAGCTTTGATTCGTATTAAATTACCTTCAGGCGAAGCGAAAAGTTAAAGTTCATATATAGGTCTCCGCTGAAACGTTAACAATTGCGTTATGTAAACATAGATTGATTTCATTAAAAACAAATATAGAGAACTTCTAAAAAGTATCCCGAATTAAAGAATTAAAAACCAAAAAAAAAAAAAAAAATGTAGGCCTAGAAATTATCAATAATTATATTTATGAAAGGTTACGTTATAGCGGTTAATGTCCCTGCCCTCTGTGATCTGTTTTGGTTTCCCTGAGACATTTAAATTTCTTTATCATCCGATGAGCGTGACCTTTTACATAATTGGTCACCTTTCTGTATATCGAGGATCAGGCAGGCAAGCCAGTCTACATATTTAGAATCGGCGATATGAGTTTCCTGTTGTATTATTTAGTGTTGACGGAAATCAATTGTTCGATATCTGACAGGTCTGTATATAATGTTTACAAAAAGAGATACTCAGTAAAGGTATCAAATATGCTTTTAGTTATACAAGTGACACATGTATATTGTGAGGGTACGAAAAGCGATTTAAGTCAAATTTTTATGCCTAGCCATGATTATGGCCTGGGGAATATAGTGTTTGTAATGTTCAATTTCCGCCCTTCCGTCACACGTTGCCTTCAGCTCTATTCAAAGCTCAGTTTCAAAGAAACTATCCAAGACATTTTCATCAAACTTCATATGCTGATAGACACTGATAAGAGCTATGCAACTGCGTCAACAATTTTGACGTTGACTTTTCCTTTGACCTAGATCTCACTTTCCTAAAATTAGTGTTAGCTCAGTTTTTGAGATACCATTCAAGTGATGATATCACACTACATACGTTGATACATTCTGATACATTCTGAGAGCTATTCAACTGCATCTCCATTTTTGACCTTGACCTTTTTTTAGATCATGACCACACTTTTCTTAAAACTAGTGTTTAACTAGATTTTAAAGAAATCATTCAAGATATTTTCATCATCCTTTATGTGCTGATAGATATTGATGAGAGCAATGCAACTGCATTAAATTTTTTTGACCTTGACCTTTCTTTAGATCATGACCACACTTTTCTTAAAACTAGTGTTTAACTAGATTTTAAAGAAATCATTCAAGATATTTTCATCATCCTTTATGTGCTGATAGATATTGATGAGAGCAATGCAACTGCATTAAATTTTTTTGACCTTCAACATTCCATTGACCTTGACCTTATTTCTAAAATTAATGTTAAGCTCAGTTTTCAACAAACCATTAAAAAATGATGTTATCAAACCTCACATGGTGATGCAAACTGATAAGATCTATTAAACTGCATCACCAGTTTGACCTTGAACTTCCCTTTCATATTATCCTCACTTGTCTCAATCTAGTGTTTAGGTCAGTTTATAAGAGCCATTTTTAATATTTAATTTTCAACTTCATTTGCGGATACATTCTTTTTACCTTCATCAACATTTATTTGCCTTGAATTTTCCTTTGACCTTGACCTCACTTTATTAAATTAGTGTTAAACTTTCAAATGATTCATAATGCTGTAAGCAAATTCAACTGCATCAATAGTTTTGACCTTAACCTTTCATTCGACCATAATGTCTTTTTTAGCAAATGTTTTTTAAGTCAATACCCTATCATAATAAGGTTAGAGTTTCTCAACTGCGGCAACAGTTTTTGACCTTGACTTTTCCTTTGACCTTGACCTAACTTTTTTGAATTTAATGTCAAACTTCATTTGTTGATACACTCTTATATAAGCGATTCAACTGCATCACTAAAATTTCTCTTCAAGTTTTTGAAAGGTTTTAAAAATCCTTTATTGATTTACATTACTTCTGAAATATTGCAGCAAGTATTCTAAACTCATTACAAACCTTGTCTGCTACGAGACGCTATTGTTTTTAAAAATGTGTATTCATAATGTTATTAAGATGAAAATGAAGATTTTGTTTTAATTTCTTACATGGCATTTTGTTCTATATACGAGTACACGTGTATGTTGTGATTATAGATAACACTATCGAGATGGAGGATGGTTGGACTGCCAGACAAGAGAAGCTATCTGTTCCAGTTGTCCCTGTATCTACCCTGTTCTTGCTTTGCAGGTTGTATCATTAAAGGATCTGTGAGAAAAATCTCTGTGAAATAAGATAATATTTATTTACATTCGGGTACATCAATAAAAACTATTAGCTTTGAAAAGCTATTTTTCGACCTCTATTTTCATTCTTTTCATATATTTCACCTTCCCAATTATGAGCGCACAAGGGTTCACAAACCAGTGTAGAGTACGACAGTGTTCTCAGTTTCAGAGGGACACAGAATTCTACTGTAACACGTGTAAACATGAATTGTGTCAACAATGTAAAGAGAAACATATTATTGATTTAGATACAAAACACCATGATGTTGTGATTTACCGAGAAAAATATGACATTCAAAAACTCGAGCCTTGTTTGAGACACACAGACAATAGCTATGAAAATTACTGTTACACATGTGAACTGCCTCTCTGTGCTCAGTGTGAAAAACATGAACAACACCAGACAATTGACATTAGAACAGCATATAAAACAAAGCGTTAACAACATAGAGAAACACTTTACAGAATCAGACGTGATACTCTCTTTAATAATCGTTTTCAACTGGCAGTCATCAAAACCGAACAATCCAAAATCTTCAACCTTAAACTAAAGATGTCGACAAAAACACAGAGACTAAAGAACCTCATTGTCACTGGGATGTGTGCTGTTAAAGACAGATACAGACATTTCATGATTCATAGATTGCAACAACAGAAAAGAAAAATAAACAGACACCTTGCCAGCATAGAAATATATGAACACAGATATGAAAAGTGTGTTAACAGAGCGATGAAATTCCTCGTTTTTCTTAAAAACACAGACGTCGCGATAAAAAGACACACTTAATCTTATACAACACGCCTTGCTGTCTTTGACTGAGAAAATCAAAATGGGACATCTTGTTGAGTTTCTTTGTGAAATCCAAGTCTCAGAGAAACAAGTAAGAGATGAAGACATGTTGGAACTGATGTCTACACCTGTGTTACATAGGACTGTTTAACTGAAAATCCTTGGTAATGTAATACACATTTCTCTTTTTACTTCAGACCTGTTCTGGATCAATCATAGGCACAACAACACTGCCAAAATAATCTTGAAAAATACAGACGGGGACACTCTGCATCACCTTAAAAAATTGATGCCTTATTCAAGACGGAATATCATAAATGGAGCGCAAACAGTGAGCAATAAAGGTGAATTAATTTATATAGCACTGGCAAGAACATTTACAAACTATCAACAGATAAAAAACAAGGTCCTTATTTATAAAAGTAACGGATTTCAGGGAATGGGAAGCAAGGTGTGTTTATTGTTCAGCCTTCAAAGGAGATCTACTTGTCGGACTGTTAAATACTTAAAAGACCTGCAAGGTAAACCGTTACAGTAACACAAATCAACACGTTCAGACCATACAACACAACAACACGGGTCAGGGACTGTATAGTCATCCTAATTACCTCACAGAGAACCGCAATGGAGATGTTATTGTGTCTGACAATTTCCGTGGCGTAGTGGTGACAGATCTTGGGGGAAAACATCGCTTCACCTACACAGGCATCCATCGCGGTCACGCCTATTACTAAATGGAATCTGTACGGACGCGCTGTCACACATTCTGGTGTGTGATGGTTACACAAACACAGTACAGATGATTTACCAGGATGGATGTTTTTTGACACAGATACTGACAAAAGATCAGGGGATATACATACCGCACAGCTTATGTTATGACAACAAAACTCATCTCCTCTGGGTTGGATCATGGAACGACAAAAAAGTTTGTGTCTACAGATACATAGAGAGAATGAGTTTTGATACAGTTGATTGTAGTTCATTAATCTATAATCTGTTCACATCCATAAATGTCACGTGTTGGTAATCAACTATCACATTATCGCATAGGTGTGGCGTCGGTAGCCTAGTGGTTAAGGTTCCGGACTCCAAACCGAAAGGTTGTGAGTTCGAATCCTGGTCGCGGCAAGTCGACGTTGTGTCCTTGGGAAAGGCACTTTACACGAATTTCCTCACTCCACCCAAGTGTAAAAGGGGTACCTGGCTATAGACAGTGAAAGATATTGTCAGAATGTTAGTGTTCTAGCGCTGATTACGGCAGCTTGCACTGAGAAAGATTCTGGATTGTTAAGGTCTGCTGGGGTAATAATGATGGTAAAGCGCTTTGAGTAGCATTAATGCTAGAAAGGCGCTATATAAATCCAATCATTATAGGAATTTGTTGTTAGAGAATCTGAAACATGAAATACATTTTGAGGTTATCTAGCATTATTTTCATTTAAAAAAGAAACAATATAGAGATGGTTTATAGTTGAGTGAAAGACGTTTAAAATTGACATGCTCAAAACTAATACATGCAAATTAAAAACATTATCAAAATGCATTAGACATTTCTGTTAAGTAATGCAAATCATGTATATTGTAGGTTTTGCAGAAGCTGACTTCTCTGTGAAGCTAATGGATTTAATCCCAGAAAAATCTGTGTGATTTTATGAATATATGTACTTTTACAGAACGTGTCCCTGTTGTAATCTTAACACTAACACTGAAAAAGTTATAACATTTTTTATTCTTCTCTGATCATTGCCATATCAATTTTATATCTTGATCTGAACGGTTTTATACCAATGTCAAAAATGAAAAGATGGTTTTACTTTGTAAAGACCCTATTCCGTGCAACTACACCACTTGAACGGTACGGTTCGGTACGCTTTGTGCACGGAACGGTACGCTTCGTGGACGGTACGGTACGCTTTGTGCACGGAACGGTTCGCTTTGTGCACGGAACGGTTCGCTTTGTACACGGAACGGTTTTGTTTGTGGGCGGTACGGTACGCTTTTTGCACGGAATGGTTCGGTTCGTTTCTGAGGTGTAAAAGCATAGTTTAGGGTCTGTATGATATGTATACAATATATTTGATACAAACAGTAGTGATTCGATAAAACAAAATTAGATGAACAGAGGAAACAAATTGGACAAGGGTCCTTTTAGCCTCCTTTTTAGGTGTCTCACTCATTCATATGTGTAAAACTGATTTTATAGTCTGACATTTGTTCATTCCTATTTCAAAAGTAAAATGCATGATAAGTTATTAGTATAAACAAAACTCATTTAAAAGTTTTAATTGTAAAGTCAGTCATGCATTTTGTTGATTTCCTATCAAGGCACATTTTTGACACAGCAAATGCATAAACCAAAAGCATTAGATTGGTAAGCTGGGGCTTATTACACGATCATGACTGGAGCTCATTACGGACACAACCGGTCGACGGTATAGTTTTTTACTTTGGTAGATGGAAACAGCCGATCTTTTGGATAAGACTGAAAGTCGTAGCACAAAACTGTAGGCATAACTGAAATAAGAATGTAAATTTGTTTTTCTAATATTTTGCCTTTTTATGCATGGTGTATTTTTCATCTTCAGCAAATTTACATTCATTGCAGTAGACGGGGACAGTTTATAGCATCAAGATACCGTTTTTCTTAATATTCTTACTAACTGGAAGGGTAAAGGTATTTACGAATTTTTATTGAATTATGTCGTTATATTCATCTGCCTCTTTAACTTTAGAGTATTACTATTTTTGAGTGAATTAATTTAAACTGAAATGACTGGTTTATTATACTCCGTCCCCGAAACTACGCTAAGCGCCATATGACGTCACCAGGCAACAGTCTGTAATAATTAATTCCTTTATAGTCCAAACTCTATTAGTTGATTTATATGTAGCAACACAGCTGTTCCGTTTCTAAAATTTTTCATTATTTAAAGAGTTTTTGGTGTTCGTAATATTTTGTTAGTTACAAAAAAAATGGTAATGAAAAACTATGGAATTTTCAAGAATACTCAGGGGCCACTAGCATAAAAATTTGATTATAGATCTATTTATTTGAAATTGAAATTAACAAAAGAATCATAGATGTACAATGAGCAATAGGTCGTTTTTCGGTGAAATTTTCATGAAATCTGAGTAAAGGTATACCTTAGAAATTATTTTAAAATCGAGATATAATTTTATAATTTAGGATTTCTGACCATAACTTATACATCAAGGAGTAGCTAAACGAAAACTTATAGAAGGATAAAAATGCTTATTATGTACTCTAAATGAACTTGAAAACAAACATTTTATTTACATTGCCCAACATCTGAAACTTTGAGATGAAATATACAAAAATATAATATTACATGTATATAGCATTCAATTTGTATGGAAATTAAGGGACTTGGAATTTTTTTTAAGAGATGCAAATTATGTACGGGGTCGGAAAGTAAATGAAATTTATTATATGAATGATGTACATGTATTGTGGTTTATTACCTAACAATTGAATATATTTATAGATATGCACATTTATTATTAATGTCTTTTTTGATTGTTCATAAATCGTATTTTCTCCTTTTATGTCAATTATGTATATCATGTGTTATAATATGAAAACCTGATGTTTTTGATGATACAAAGAATAAAAGAACTGAACTTCTAGTATTCAGTTAAGTGTACTATTAATATTCATCAATTATTTTTATTATATAACATTCTTGCATTTTGTATTTTGTAATAAGAGTGATGAGTACTTTTTATTGTATTTTTTTTTTCGTGTTGACGGAAATCCATTTTCATGTCTGACATCTCGTTAATGTTTACTGCGTGAAATACTGAGTAAAGGTAGCACATATGTAATTAAGTTATACAGGATATCTATTGTAAAGGAAACAAAATCATTTCACGTGAAATGTATTAAGGAATATATTAAGCGTTTGAGGGATATGGGCACAAATCATGTTTTTTTTTCCAGGGGGGGGGGGGTTCATCCAATAAAACATTACAACCAGAAAATTGTTGACAAGCAAGCAAAATGTAAACTTGTCCTAGCGTGAAAACCCTACTTTGTACGGGTAGGGGTGGGTGGTGGTGGTAGTGGTTTATTCATACAATAATGGCTTTTAAAATTTAAAAATCAACTTAAGGGGGACCTATGTCGTTCTACGTCAAAGCAGCGTTATGTGACGTCACAATAGCGACGTTTGTTTTCACCTGTTGACTTTCGCAACTGTGGTTTATGCATAACATTGTTGATAATCAGTAACGTGCACAATTTACAAAAAGAAAAATTATTCATCATTTATAAAAGTTTTATTTGATTTTTGGAGTTTGTTAATACATGTATTAGAATTCTCTTCGTTTGGTTGATAATTCATAGCAAATTCTGTTGTGAAAAAATACCTCGATAATATGCTGATATAATAGTGAAAAAAGAGACAAAGAAAGCGGATTAAATCAGGGAAATATGTTTAATTTTATAATTACCAATCATCGATTTTCTGGAGAAAACTAAGTAAAAAAATTAGAAATGCACTTGTTCAGATGTATATTTGCTTATTATATATTATTATATTAGTATAGTACATGTAGATTATTGTATATAAAGTCATTCGTAGGTTCTAATAGGTGTTGACCAGTGTGAATAAGGGGGGGGGGGGACAAAATAAATGGAATGATGAAGAAAATGTATCTGTTTAAATTGATTCTAATCAAAACAAAATACTCGTTTTCCTCAAAATAATTTTATATTCGGATGTTTGTCAGTGCTTACTTACCCTTTTTAAGTGTCAAAGGTCAATATTTATGACACAAGAGTACACAAATAAAAGAAAACGTCATATTTCTCGTTTATTTTATCATAAAGGTATACTTTTTGCTTTGTTAGAATAAAGAGATGAATCATTTCATTCAAAAAATATGAATTACAACATTTTCACACAAAGACTTTTCAAGATATTACCTGTTATGCATGTCAGAATTGTAAAAAATACGACAAGAAAAATAGGGTGATACTAACATTGTGCTCCATTATGATTTTTCATGCGAGATGGATTTCAATGAATTTGCCTCCATCCTAAAGATACAAGTCATATAAATTAAATAAGTGTTGATTCTGAATATGATTTGACACTTTTGGTTCTTTTTTAGCACATATTTGGGGTAAAACAATAATGTCTAAAAATAATCTATTTTTAGCATTTCACACTGTTTTTGCACGTGCTCCTGTGTAAAAATAAGCATATAAAGGTATTGTTTTTAATACCTAAAAATTAAGAGCAATTGGTCAGGAAAGAAATGTCAAAGTTTTGAAAAATTCACACAAAGACTTTTCGGACATAGGTCCCCCTTAATACAGGTTCAGACCCCCCCCCCTCCCCCCATAAACACCCTTACCGAAACCCTGCCCTAGATCTGCGTATGGGGTGTGATTTTAAGATTATAATATCCTGTAAAATTATAAGATAAGTATATGAAACACTGACGTTCCAATTTGAAAGTGAATATCGAAGTTTAAATTCTCTCAAATCCATGTCGAACTCCGAAAGTCATGGTCAAAGTTGTTGGTACCAAACAGAATGTCTTGTTACAAAAAATAAACCTGTGAAAAAGAATGCCATTGTGCTAACTGTTCAAAATGTATGGCCAAGGATTTAGATTTTAAAAAATGGATCAAACTGTAAGGTTAAGGTTAAAAGGTAAAAAAAATATTTATACCCATTAAAAGTTTTTTTCAAAATGAATACACATACGCCACTGTTCAAACACCAGTCACAGTTGGTAGCGAGCCCATCAAAGAAATTGAGTCCTCCATCTACCTGGGGAGTGTGATGGACAGAAATGGTGGCACAGACCGTGACATCAAGTCAAGAATTGGCAAGTCAAGAACTGCATTCACCACCTTAAAGTCATCTGGGCCTCAAAGAACTTACGGATTACCACGAAACTGCAGATCCTCAACTCTAATGTAAAGTCCGTCCAATTGTATGGTGAAGATACGTGGAGGATGACTAAAGCTACAACACCTGTCTCATATTAGACGTCCGATGGCCTAAAAGGATCTCCAATGAAGAACTATGGATACGAGCAGGACAGGAACCAATGAAGATACAAATAAGACAAAGGAAGTGAGGCTGGATTGGACACACACTAAGTAAGTCACCATCCAGCATCACACGCCATGCCCTTACTTGGAAACCACAGGGCAAAAGAAAAAGAGGACGTCCTAGAAACATTTGGAGACGTGACTCGTAGTCAGAGTTAAGGACACAGGATATGACCTGGCATGATGCAGCGAGAGCAGCTCAGAATCGTGTTCGGTGGAGGACTGTCGTGGATGGCCTATGTTCCTCACAGAAGAACAGGCCTAAGTAAGTAAGTAAGTATAAATAATTAAAAGCTAATATCGAACTTTCAGTGCTGAAACCTTTGTTTAAAAAGAATGACTCAGAGATATGTAAATTAAAAAGTTGGTGTGGCATTCCCCCTTAACATTTAAATGTCCATGTTCGGTAAGTTCTTAACTATAACATTTCGGACGACTGATCCTACATTAAAGATCGAGTTTCTTTAATTATTACCGAAATTTTAACCCCTTGTGTATAATTCTTCATCATATTGATTGAAAGAAAAATATCGAAAGGAATAATAAATCACGGACCACAAAAGACCTCTTGTGTTCCCTTTATTTGCTTTACCGTTTAAGAGGTCTCGTTTTACCAGATTTTTTTTTAATTTTTCAAGTGCTTAGTTTTTTTGTCAGTTTTCATGGCTAATTCAATGAAGACGTGGTAATGTGACGTAAAGTACTGCACCGCTCCACTGTTGAGCCCTTAGTAACGTATATGGCCATCCACTTCAAATTTTAATCTACACATTATAATGATACAAAAAAGTAATTTGAAATTCATCAAGTTTGCTTTATGATAAAACACGTATAAGTATAATAATAAACCGGATTTGTACTTTGTGTTTATTACAAGGGCTGTTCACTAAATAACGTCCTTAACTATTTTCCATAAAAAATAAGGATCAGATTATGATAGAGTTATTTTAACGCATGAATGTATCTTTAATCAACTGACAACCGCTTATGTGATCAAGTTTTATCGTGTAGTTTTATTTTGAGGACCTCTAAAACAAAGGCTTTTCGAGACAATTCTGTAAAATGCCTAGTAAAGAATTGTTGAAGAAGACGGAAGTAAGAAGCTTAATAAAAGCTGCTGTTGTACTTGGTAAGCATCCCACAGAAATATTTAATAAAATGCGTGATGTGTATGGAAATCAATGTTTGTCATATAGACAAATGAACAGATGGATATCAAAATTCAAAAATGGTAAATTTGAGGTCAAAGATGAGTCCAGTCCTGGTCGACCAAGAACAACAACATTTGATGCAGTGATAGCTAAAATTCGAAAACTTGTTACTGATGATGGGAGATTGACTGTTAGACAATTAGCTTAGTTAGTAGGCATATTATCGGGGGCAGTTTACACAGTTTTGAAGAAACATTTGGCCCTGAAAAAGATAAGCGCGGATTGGATACCGCACGTTTTGACAAATGAACAAAAAGAACAGCGTGTAAGAATATCCAAACAATTATTCAAAAAATTCAAAAACTGCAATGATAGAAGTTTGTAAGAACGTCTTACGGGTGATGAAAGATAGATTCATTACTTTGAACCCCAAAGAAAAATTAACAACAAAATGTGGTTATCGAAAAGAGCAAAGCGCCCAGGGATAGCCAAAAGATGTCAAAGCACTAAGAAAGTGTTATATGCTAAATTCTTCAATAGCAAAGGTCCTGTGGCTCAGATTCCTATGAGGAAAGGTCGTTCGATAACTGGACGAGTCTATTAAGGAAACATGTAAGAAAAGGTTAAAGAGTGTTTGAGAGGAAGAGACCAAATTCTGGTATTCGTCACATCAATCTCCTCCATGACAACGCTCCAGCACACACGTCACGTATAGTAAAAGAGTTTTTAGAGAAGGAAAAGGTAAATGCTTTACCACACCCGCCTTATTCACCTCATCTGTCTCCCTGTGTCTTTTTTTTTCTTTTTCCAAAGTTAAAAAAACACCTCTCAGGAAAAAAGTACAACTCTAGGAACGGCATTGGATCCGCTATTTTTTAGTTTATGAAGGGCATACCCCAAATTGTGTATAAAAAGGCATTTAGGAACTGGATAAAAAGGTTGCAAAAATGTGTTTTTGTTAAAGGAGAGTATTTTGAAGGAAATCATTAAAATAAAAACATTTACAATTGCTTTTTGTTTCTTTTTTAACACCGAGGACATTATTTATTGAACAGCCCTCGTATTCTTGGTGACATTCTTATTCTTGATACATGGATTGCCTCAGGTTAGAAATGCTTATTTCACAAGATGTTAAATTAGCCAGTTGAGTTCATCTGCAGCAATGTGAATCAAAAGTAGTATTGACAATTGCTTTTCCGTAATTTTGATTGATTTACTGTTACTTTGGAATAAAAAGTTATTAAAGTTTAGAGTTCTCTGGAAATCACGTTTCTAGCCCCACTAAAGTCTCTGCCTAAATTTTTTTCTGGTTCATTCTTACATGCTGATTTCGAAATATCCTTGAATAACAAAGAATTGCTTGATATTTGACACGTACGATAAAGTTTCTTCAAGTAAAGTTTGTGAATATGCATTTTAGTCATTCACGTATGTGTATGTATTTATGTATGTTTGTTTGTTATCTTCCCCAAACAAAGTTGAGGAACATATTGTTTTTACTCTGTCTGTCTGTCTCTCTCTATTTTCTGTCTGTTCGTCCGCAAAAACTTTAATCTTGCCCATAAATTTTGATTTAGTGGAGCTGTGACTTTCATATTTCACACGTGTATTTCTTGTGAGAAGAGCTTTCTCTGGGTACCACTTTTACACAACACTCTTACATTTTACATTGGCTATATCTTTTGAACAAAACATACCAGTACTTTAATATTTCTCATATATATTCTTTGTGGGAAGACCTTTTATTGGATACCAACAACTTTGACCTTTCGGCTTTTGACCTTGTAGATTTCTGCACTTGTAAAAGAAAACGTTAACCTTAGCAATTACTTTTGAATGATAAAGGATAGGGGTTTCAATCTTCGCGTATGTTATGCTTCTGAGAAGACGCTTCATTTCGTACCAAAACTTTTGAACTTTTGACTGTGACCTTGGAGTTTGACCTACTTTTTAAATACAACCTGGAATATATTTTTGAAGGGTTAAGACTAAGGCTTTCCTTCACATTTTTAATGCGTGCGACAAGATCATCATTTGATATCAAGAACCTTGACCCTCTGAACTTGGACTTGGAAATTGATCCATTTTTACACAAAGAATCTAAACCATTAATTTGTCCCAAATCTTTTATCGGTAGATACTAGAAATTTCATCTTTCAAATATTTTCAAGGCAAGAACTTTCATTTGAAATCAACACTTTTGACCTTTGACCTCGATCATGGAGAATTCCGTACTTACGAGAAAACTTTGGCCATGGCCACAACTTTTTAAGAGTAAGGACTAAAGCTTTTATACTTCAAATATATGATCCCTGTGATAAGACACTTTTTTGAATTTCAACCCTTTTACCTTGACCTTGGAGTTTGACTTAGTTTTTACAAACATTAACCTTAGCCATTACTTTCTAACTGAAAGGGCTAACGCTTTCGTCCTTCACATATCTAATTCATTTGACAAGACCTTTAATTGGACATCAACAATGTTGACCCTTTCATTTTGACCTTGGAGTTTGACCTACGTTTTACAAATTTTAACCTTGGTCATAACTTTCGAACAGTAAAGGCTAGAGGTTTTGTCCTTCACATAATTATTGCTTGTGACAAGACCTTTCATGGGATGTCAACAATTTTGACCCTTTGACCTTGACCTATGTGTTTTGATCTACTTTCAACAATCTTTAACCGTTGCCATTACTATTGAACGGTCAAGACCAACGTTTTCATACTTCCCAAATGTAATCTTTGAGACAATGCATTTTTTTAAAACCAACAACCTTGACCCTTTGAGAATTACTTCAGAGTTTGTCATACCTTTAAAATCGTTAAAGAAAACTAAAAAAATATTTATATCCAAATAATTGTTTTCGAGTTCAAAGTTTGCTGCAAATGAATGTATCATATGAATATTTTAGAAGAATTGTAAAGAAAGGCTGGTTAGACTTTTGAATTTTTTAATTTAAAATTATTATTGGAAATAAAAGACAAAATTTGTGAATATCTTTTTAAGCTATGGTTTAAAACTCCCTAAAAACTAATCACAACTAAGGACAAAATGTTTGTCAATAATATTTTTTGAAGAAATTGAAACGAATTTGAGAAATTTTAGAGAAATTAGTTTTTTTAATATTTGGCCCTAACCCGATCAAAATTTAACTGATCCCGATCAAAATTAACACAAAATGAATATAATGCTAATTTATTGCCTCTTCATGTATTTACAATGAAGAAATCTATTTTATTGTCAGGTTCATTAATGTTTTAACTCTTATAACATCTAATTAGACAAGTGTTCTTGGGTAAATGTTATTTGTTACAAATATTTGTACAATTGTGGTTGAGATCGGTTTAATTCTGAGCAGGATTGGCCAAAATTCAAAAAAAAAAAATTATCTAAAATTTGGCTATTATTTCATTTCAATTTCTTTCATCAATATGATTAATGAACATGTTCTCCCCAGTTTTAACTGGTTCTAAGAAGATTTTAACAACAAGTTTAAAAATATTCACAAATTAAGTGTTTTATTTTCAGTTTTTTTTTTGTTATTTAAAAAAAATATCTATTCAGCTTTCCTTACATATTTTATTAGGTATTCATTAGATCCATTCATTTAAAGCAAATTTTTTACAAGAAAGAAATTATTTTTTAAAAAATTCAAAATAATTAGTAGAGAATAATTAAGAGTTCAGAGACCATTGTATAAAAAAGGTTGACTCAGAGATATGTAAAATAAAAAGTTGGTGTGGCATTCCCCCTTAACATTTAATCGTCCATGTTCGGTAAATTGGAAATTGGAAAATTTACATTCAAACATTCAAACTGATCTGATAATATTGGACTTCTCAAAGGCGTTTGATAAGGTACCTCACCAGAAGTTGCTGAGGAAGTTGGATAATTATGGGATACGCGGTAACACCTGGAGATGGGTCTCTGCTTTTCTCAGCAACAGGGTACAACAGGTTCAATGCCTGTGGTCAGTGGGGTTCCCCAAGGGTCAGTCCTTGGGCCCCTTCTATTTTTAATTTTTATAAATGACCTACCATCATCTGTCACATCTAATACAAGGCTCTTTGCCGATGACTGTATCCTTTATCGACCCATTCATAATCAAAATGACTGTGAAATCCTCCAAAAAGATCTTGACTCCTTAGCTAATTGGGAACATGTCTGGGGAATGCAATTTCATCCTCAAAAATGCAATTCACTCAGTATCACCAGATCTCGCACACCAGTAAAATATAACTATAATTTAAAAGGACACACATTAGAATCTATAAAGACAGCAAAATATTTAGGGGTAACATTATCATACAACATGTCCTGGGAACCGCATATCAATAATATAACTTCTAAGGCGAACAAGATATTGGGTTTTTTAAAAAGAAATTTGCAGATAAAAATTGAAGAAACAAAATCTTTGGCATATAAATCAATGGTCAGGTCCAACCTTGAATATTGTTCTTCAGTCTGGGCACTACATACAAAAAAACTTAAAGACAAATTAGAAAATGTACAAAGACGAGCTGCACGCTATGTCACACATAGATACCATAATACAAGTAGCGTTTCAATCATGTTACACCATCTAAATTGGCCAACATTAGATCATAGAAGAAAAATATGTAGATTGATAATGTTGTATAAAATTACACACAAATTAGTAGCTATAGATCAAAACCTTTATCTAGTACCTCAGACAATGACCATCACACGTAATACCAGTTCTCTTCACTTTCAGACCTTCAGTACACGAACTGACTATTATAAATTTAGTTTCTTTCCCCACACAGTGATTCTTTGGAATACTCTCCCACACTCAGTGGTGGCAGCGGCCTCTCTGGACCAGTTCAGAACTCTGGTCCCACGTTATGTTCCATAACTCTTATATTCAGAACAAATCAGCTAGAGTACATTGTAAATATATATAGATGTACACTTTTTTTTATGCACAATGTAAATTGTTTCCTAAAGCACTTATTTAATTTAAATTTTTCATGGTATTTAGTTTTTTTTTTATTTTATTTGTGAATTATTATTTTTTTTTCTCTCTCCTACTTTATCATTTAAAGTTAGAGGTCCGTTTGCGCAGGGCCAGCGTATAATCACCATGTTTGATGGAACGCTGTATAATGTAGATGTAGATGTAGATGGTAAGTTCTTAACTATAAGATTTCGGACGACTTATCCTACATTAAAGATCGAGTTTCTTTAATTATTACCGAAATTTTAACCCCTTGTGTACAATTCTTCATCATATTGATTGAAAGAAAAATATCGAAAGGAATAATAAATCACGGACCACAAAAGACCTCTTGTGTTCCCTTTATTTGCTTTACCGTTTAAGA
This sequence comes from Saccostrea cuccullata, assembly GCF_032062105.1. Taxonomy (NCBI): domain Eukaryota; kingdom Metazoa; phylum Mollusca; class Bivalvia; order Ostreida; family Ostreidae; genus Saccostrea; species Saccostrea cuccullata. The sequence continues at coordinate 24,385 of NW_026930481.1, read as the reverse complement.
GGTCTCGTTTTACCAGATTTTTTTTTAATTTTTCAAGTGCTTAGTTTTTTTGTCAGTTTTCATGGCTAATTCAATGAAGACGTGGTAATGTGACGTAAACTACTGCACCGCTCCACTGTTGAGCCCTTAGTAACGTATATGGCCATCCACTTCAAATTTTAATCTACACATTATAATGATACAAAAAAGTAATTTGAAATTCATCAAGTTTGCTTTATGCTTAAACACGTATAAGTATAATGATAAACCGGATTTGTACTTCGTGTTTATAACAAGGGTTGTTCACTAAATAACGTCCTTAACTATTTTCCATCAAAAATAAGGATCAGATTATGATAGAATTTATTTTAACGCATGAATGTATCTTAGATCAACTGACAACCGCTTATGTGATCAAGTTTTATCGTGTAGTTTTATTTTGAGGACCTCTAAAACAAAGGCTTTTCGAGACAATTCTGTAAAATGCCTAGTAAAGAATTGTTGAAGAAGACGGAAGTAAGAAGCTTTATAAAAGCTGCTGTTGTACTTGGTAAGCATCCCACAGAAATATTTACTGAAATGCGTGATGTGTATGGAAATCAATGTTTGTCATATAGACAAATGAACAGATGGATATCAAAATTCAAAAATAGTAAATTTGCGGCCAAAGATGAGTCCAGTCCTGGTCGACCAAGAACAACAACATTTGATGCAGTGATAGCTAAAATTCGAAAACGTGTTACTGATGATGGGAGATTGACTGTTAGACAATTAGCTTAGTTAGTAGGCATATTATCGGGGGCAGTTTACACAGTTTTGAAGAAACATTTGGCCCTGAAAAAGATAAGCGCGGATTGGATACCGCACGTTTTGACAAATGAACAAAAAGAACAGCGTGTAAGAATATCCAAACAATTATTTAAAAAATTCAAAAACTGCAGTGATAGACGTTTGTCAGAACGTCTTACGGGTGATGAAAGATAGATTCATTACTTTGAACCCCAAAGAAAAATTAACAACAAAATGTGGTTATCGAAAAGAGCAAAGCGCCCAGGGATAGCCAAAAGATGCCAAAGCACTAAGAATATGCTAAATTCTTCAATAGCAAAGGTCCTGCGGCTCAGATTCCTATGAGGAAAGGTCGTTCGATAACTCGACGAGTCTATTAAGGAAAAATGTTAGAAAAGGTTAAAAGAGTGTTTGAGAGGAAGAGACCAAATTCTGGTATTCGTCACATCAATCTCCTCCATGACAACGCTCCAACACACACGTCACGTATAGTAAAAGAGTTTTTAGAGAAGGAAAAGGTAAATGCTTTACCACACCCGCCTTATTCACCTCATCTGTCTCCCTGTGTCTTTTTTTTTCTTTTTCCAAAGTTAAAAAAACACCTCTCAGGAAAAAAGTACAACTCTAGGAACGGCATTGGATCCGCTATTTTTTAGTTTATGAAGGGCATACCCCAAATTGTGTATAAAAAGGCATTTAGGAACTGGATAAAAAGGTTGCAAAAATGTATTTTTGTTAAAGGAGAGTATTTTGAAGGAAATCATTAAGATAAAAACATTTACAATTGTTTTTTGTTTCTTTTTTAACACCGAGGACTTTATTTATTGAACAGCCCTCGTATTCTTGGTGACATTCTTATTCTTGATACAAGGATTGCCTCAGGTTAGAAATGCTTATTCCACAAGATGTTAAATTAGCCAGTTGAGTTCATCTGCAGCAATGTGAATCAAAAGTAGTATTGACAATTGCTTTTTTTGATTGATTTACTGTTACTTTGGAATAAAAAGTAATTAAAGTTTAGAGTTCTCTGGAAATCACGTTTCTATCCCCACTAAAGTCTCTGCCTAAATTTTTTTCTGGTTCATTCTTACATGCTGATTTCGAAATATCCTTGAATAACAAAGAATTGCTTGATAGTTGACAGGTACGATAAAGTTTCTTCAAGTAAAGTTTGTGAATATGCATTTAGTCATTCACGTATGTGTATGTATTTATGTATGTTTGTTTGTTATCTTCCCCAAACAAAGTTGAGGAACATATTGTTTTTACTCTGTCTGTCTGTCTGTCTCTCTCTATTTTCTGCCTGTTCGTCCGCAAAAACTTTAATCTTGTCCATAAATTTTGATTTAGTGGAGCTGTGACTTTCATATTTCACACGTGTATTTCTTGTGAGAAGAGCTTTCTCTGGGTACCACTTTTACACAACACTCTTACATTTTACATTGGCTATATCTTTTGAACAAAACATACCAGTACTTTAATATTTCTCATATATATTCTTTGTGGGAAGACCTTTTATTGGATACCAACGACTTTGACCTTTTGGCCTTTGTCCTTGCAGATTTCTGCACTTGTAAAAGAAAACATTAACCTTAGCAATTACTTTTGAACGATAAAGGATAGGGGTTTCAATCTTCGCGTATGTTATGCTTTTGAGAAGACGCTTTATTTCGTACCAAGACTTTTATACTTTTGACTGTGACCTTGGAGTTTGACCTACTTTTTAAATACAACCTGGAATATATTTTTGAAGGGTTAAGACTAAGGCTTTCCTTCACATTTTTAATGCGTGTGACACGATCATCATTTGATATCAAGAACCTTGACCCTCTGAACTTGGACTTGGAAATTGATCCATTTTTACACAAAGAATCTAAACCATTAATTTGTCCCAAATCTTTTATCGGTAGATACTAGAAATTTCATCTTTCAAATATTTTCAAGGCAAGAACTTTCATTTGAAATCAACACTTTTGACCTTTGACCTCGATCATGGAGAATTCCGTACTTACGAGAAAACTTTGGCCATGGCCACAACTTTTTAAGAGTAAGGACTAAAGCTTTTATACTTCAAATATATGATCCCTGTGATAAGACATTTCGTCCTTCACATATCTAATTCATTTGACAAGACCTTTAATTGGACATCAACAATGTTGACCCTTTCATTTTGACCTTGGAGTTTGACCTACTTTTTACAAATTTTAACCTTGGTCATAACTTTCGAACAGTAAAGGCTAGAGGTTTTGTCCTTCACATAATTATTGCTTGTGACAAGACCTTTCATGGGATGTCAACAATTTTGACCCTTTGACCTTGACCTATGTGTTTTGATCTACTTTTAACAATCTTTAACTGCTGCCATTACTATTGAACGGTAAAGACCAACGTTTTCATACTTCCCAAATGTAATCTTTGAGACAATGCATTTTTTTAAAACCAACAACCTTGACCCTTTGAGAATTACTTCAGAGTTTGTCATACCTTTAAAATCGTTAAAGAAAAAAAAAATATTTATATCCAAATAATTGTTTTCGAGTTAAAAGTTTGCTGCAAATAAATGTATCATATGAATATTTTATAAGATTTGTAAAGAAAGGCTGGTTAGACTTTTGAATTTTTTAATTTAAAATTATTATTGGAAATAAAAGACAAAATTTGTGAATATCTTTTTAAGCTATGGTTTAAAACTCCCTAAAAACTAATCACAACTAAGGACAAAATGTTTGTCAATAATATTTTTTGAAGAAATTGAAACGAATTTGAGAAATTTTAGAGAAATTAGTTTTTTTAATATTTGGCCCTAACCCGATCAAAATTTAACTGATCCCGATCAAAATTAACACAAAATGAATATAATGCTAATTTATTGCCTCTTCATGTATTTACAATGAAGAAATCTATTTTATTGTCAGGTTCATTAATGTTTTAACTCTTATAACATCTAATTAGACAAGTGTTCTTGGGTAAATGTTATTTATTACAAATATTTGTACAATTGTGGTTGGGATCGGTTTAATTCTGAGCAGGATTGGCCAAAATTCAAAAAAAAAAAATATTTCTCTAAAATTTGGCTATTTCATTTCAATTTCTTTTATCAATATGATTAACGAACATGTTCTCCCCAGTTTTAAGTGGTTCTAAGAAGATTTTAACAACAAGTTTAAAAATATTCACAAATTAAGTGTTTTATTTTCATTTTTTTTTTGGTTATTTAAAAAAAATATCTATTCAGCTTTTTTTACATATTTTATTAGGTATTCATTAGATCCATTCATTTAAAGCAAATTTTTTACAAGAAAGAAATTATTTTTTAAAATATTCAAAATAATTAATATAGAATAATTAAGAGTTCAGAGACCATTGTATAAAAAAGGTTGACTCAGAGATATGTAAAATAAAAAGTTGGTGTGGCATTCCCCCTTAACATTTAAATGTCCATGTTCGGTAAGTTCATAACTATAACATTTCGGACGAGTGATCCTACATTAAAGATCGAGTTTCTTTAATTATTACCGAAATTTTAACCCCTTGTGTACAATTCTTCATCATATTGATTGAAAGAAAAATATCGAAAGGAATAATAAATCACGGACCACAAAAGACCTCTTGTGTTCCCTTTATTTGCTTTACCGTTTAGGAGGTCTCGTTTTGCCAGAATTGTTAAAATTTTTTCAAGTTCTTATTTTTTTTTGAGGGTCAGTATTCATGGCTAATTCAATGAAGACGTGGTTATGTGAGACGTAAACTACTGCACCGCTCCACTGCTGAGCCCTTTGTAAAGTATATGGCAATCAACTTCAGATTTAAATCTACACATTAAAATGATACAAAAAGTAATTTGAAATTCACCAAGTTTGCTTTATACAAAATCATGTATAAGTATAGCCAAGAGTACAATTGTAATTCCGGATTTATACTTTCTGTTAATTATCCTTTATGACATTATTATTCTTGATACAAGGGTTGCCTCGGGTAAGAAATGCTTATTGCACAAGATTTTAAATCAGCCAGTTGAGTTCATTTGCAGAAATGTGAATCAAACGTAGCATTGACAACTGCTTTTCCGTAAATTTGATTGATTAACTGTTACTTTGGAATAAAAAGTAATTAATTTTGCTTGTTATGCACGTTTAGATTTCTTTGAAAATTACGTTACGATCCCCACTAAATTATCTTTCTAAATTTAGATTTTTGCTTATGTAGCGAATTTTTTTCCTGGTTCATTTTGACATGCTGATTTCGAAATATCCTTAAATAACAAACAATTGCTTGATGTTTGACAGGTCAGAATACGTTTCTTCAAGCAAAGTTTGTGAATATGCATTTTAGTCACACACGTATGTGTATGTATGTATATATGTATGTTTGTTTGTTTGCATGTTTTTGTTTTTATGCCCCCGTAAACGAGGTTTTGGGGGGTATATATTTTTGTCGTTTCTGTCCTTTCGTCCGTTTGTCTGTCTGTCTCTCTCTCTTTCTGTCTGTTTGTCCACAAAACTTTAACCTTGCCCAAAAATTTTGATTTAGTGGAGCTGTGACTTTCATATTTCACATGTGTATTCCTTGTGAGAGAAACTTTCTTTTGTACCACTTTTACACAAAACTCTTACATTTACATTGGCCATATCTTTTGAACAATAGATACCTGTACTTTAATATTTCTTATATTTATTCTTTGTGGGAAGACCTTTTATTGGTTACCAACAGTTTTGACCTTTTGGCATTTGACCTTGTAGATTTCTGTACTTGTAAAAAAAAGTCTTACCTTAGCAATTACTTTCGAACGGTAAAGGCTAGGGATTTCATACATCGCATATGTAATCCTCGTGAGAAGACGCTTCATTTTTTACCAAGACCTTTGACCTTTTGACTGAGACCTTGGAGTTTGACCTCCTTTTAAAATACAACCTTGAACATAATTTTGAAAGGTTAAGACTAGGGCTTTACTCCTTCACATAATTAATGCATGTGACAAGATAACTCATTTGATATCAAGAACCTTGACCCTCTGAACTTGGCCTTGGAGTTTGACCAATTTTTACACAAAAAATCTAAACTGTTAATTTGGCCCTAATTTTTTATCGGTTGATACTAGAAATTTCATATTTCAAATATTTTTTAGGCAAGACCTTCCATTTGAAATCAACACTTTTGACCTCGATCTTTGAGAATTCCGTATTTACGAGAAATCTTTGACCTTGGCCATAACTTTTTAAGGGTAAGGGCTTGGGCTTGTATACGTTAAATATATGATCCCTGTGATAAGACATTTTGTTGAATTTCAACTCTGTTGACCCTTTTACCTTGATCTTGGAGTTTAACTTACTTTTTACAAACTTTAACCTTGGCCATTAATTTCCAACAGAAAGGGCTAAATCTTTCGTCCTTCACATATTTAATCCTTTTGACAAGACCTTTAACTAGATATCAACAATGTTGACCCTTCACTTTGACCTTGGAGTTTGACCTACTTTTTACAAGCATTAACCTTGGTCATAAATTTCGAACAGTAAGGGCTAGAGGTTTTGTTCTTCACATAATTATTGCTTGTGACAAGACCTTTCATGGAATGTCAACAACTTTGACCTTGACCTTTGTGTTTTGATATACTTTTACAATCTTTAACCATTGCCATAACTGTTCAATGGTAAAGACCAGCGTTTTCATTTTTCCCAAATGATATCTTTGAGACAATGAATTTTTTTAAACCGACAACCTTGACCCTTTGACGTTGACCCCTGAGTTTGTCATACCTTTAAAAACGTTATAGGAAATGAAAAAGAAATAATTATATCCAAATTAGTTGTTTTCGAGTTAAAAGTTTGCTGCAAAGGAGTGTATTATTGAATATCTTAAAAATATGTAAACAAAAACTAGTCACAACCAAGGATAACATGTTTTTCAATAATATTGACGACATTGAGAAATGTTAGAGAATTTTTTTAATATTTGGCCCTTATCCGATCAAAATTTAACTGATCCCGATCAAAATAACACAAAATGAATAAAATACTAATTTATTGCCTCTTCATGTATTTACAATGAAGGAATCTATTTTATTGTCAGGATCAATAACGTTTTAACCCTTTAAACACCTAATCAGACAAGTGTTCTTGGGGAAATATTATTTATTTCAAATAATTGTACAATTATGTTTCGGATCGGTTTAATTCTGATCGTGATTGGCCAAAATTCAAAAAAAAAATTCTCAAAAAAACTTGGTTATTTCGTTTAAATTTCTTTTATTAAGATGATTATTGAACAAGTTCCCTCCAGTTGTGACTGGTTCTAAGAAGATTTTAGCCACAAGTTAAAAAATATTAACAAATAATTTGTTTTATTTCATCAATATTTTTTTGTTATTTTTAAAAAAAATTAATAACTATTCGGACTTCCTTACATATTTTATTAGGTATACATGTGATGCATTCATTTAAATCAAAATGTTTACAAGAAAGCGTCTAATTTGGATGTAAATAATTTTTGAATTTTCTTTGAAAAAATGCACAAAAGTTAATAATTATAGAATAATTAAGAGCTACATGCAATATCGGCCTTTCAATGCCAAAACCATTGCATAAAAAGGTTGACTCAGAGATCTGTAAAATAAAAAAGTGGTGTGACATTCCTTCTTAACATTTAAATGTCAATGTTCGGAATGTTTTTACCTACAACGTTTCGGACGATTGATCCTACGTTAAAGATTTTAGATTAAAGTTTTTTTAAATTATAGCTGAAATTTTAACCCCTTGTGTACAATTCTTCATCATATTGATTGAAAGAAAAATATCGAAAGGAATAATAAATCACGACCACAAAAGACCTCTTGTGTTCCCTTTATTTGCTTTACCGTTTAGGAGGTCTCGTTTTACCAGATTTTTAAAACATTTTCAGGTGTTTAGCTTTTTTTGTCTGTATTCATGGCTAATTCAATGAAGACGTGATTATGTGTGACGTAAACTACTGCACCGCACCACTGTTGAGCCCTTTGTAAAGTATATGGCCATCAACTTCAGATTTTAATCTACACATCATAATGATACAAAAAAGTAATTTGAAATTCTTTATGCAAAATCATGTATAAGTATAGCCAAGTGTACGTTCGTAAATCTGGATTTGTACTTTCTGTTTGTTATACTTGATGACATTATTATTATGATACAAGGTTTGCCTCAGGTAAGTACTGATTATTCCACAAGATGTTTGATCAGCCATTTAAGTTCATCTGCAAAATTGTCAAAAGTGTTGATTTCAATGAAATCAAAAGAAGTATTGACAAGTGTTTTTCCGTAATTTTGATTGATTTACTGTTACTTTTCAATAAAAAGTAATTAATGATGCTTCTTGTGCACGTTTAGAGTTCTCTGGAAATCACGTTTCCATCTCCACTAAAGTCTCTACCTAAATTTTGTCCTGGTTCATTTTGACATGCTGATTTCAAACTATCCTTGAATAACAAACAGATGCTTGATATTTGACAGGTCGGAATAAGTTTCTTCAAGCAAAATTTATGAATATGCATTTTAGTCATACACGTATGTGTATGTATTTATGTATGTTTGTTTGTTATGTTCCCCGAACGAAGTTGGAGAACGTATTGTTCTTACTCTGTTTCTTATTATTATTATTAAGGTCTTCCGTCTTCACGGAAGACCTTATAGTGATTCTATTGTTTCTTATTAAGGTCTTCCGTCTCAACGGAAGACCTTATAGTGATTCTATTGTTTCTTATTATTATTATTATTCTTTTTTCTTCTGACCAAATTTTGTGCAGGCGATTTCTCGTAAACTATTCAGTGGATTTCAATGAAATTTTCAGGAATTATAGGACATTATATGTATTTTATATAAAATTCCGTTTGTTGGAAAATTCGCTACCAGTGCCAAGTTATTGGCAATTTCTTGATTTTAAAATGCAATTTTGTCTTCGAATGTTCTCGAAAACGGCTCAAGATATTAACTGTAGACTTGTTAGAGATGATAGACCATGAGTTATAGATGTGCAATTTTGCCTTCGTTTGCGTCGACAGTACTTCCGGTCGCTACAGGAAGTGAATTTAAAATGTGCACTTTTTCAACTTTTTTTGTTTTTCAATATTTTTCTTTGATATAATTAATGGTAATTAAGATCCTACTGGAAAGGCCAAATATATAATTTATTTAGGAATTGATCAATCCACACACTAGATATTCGCATTTAAAAATCTGAAGCGTGTCCAAGATGGCGGGGCGTCTCCGTAAACTCCGCCATCAAGCAAATCGGGTCCTAGAAGGTCAGCTGAGCGTTTAGATGAACGAAACTTATACCAAAAGGATTTATGAAATGTAAAGGGTTCTTTGGATTGCCACGTCGCAATTACATTGCATTGAGTATAGTTTTAATATATTGTTTCCTCAAACGTCTACTTAAATATTCTTGTAATAAATGAAAGTTATTGAACATAAATAGAATCAGATTCCTAGACCGTCGGAGGGCTAGTGATTTTTTTTTTCAGTGAAACATTCCAGTCTTTTCATGAACGTGTAACTCATCTCTACTTTGGGGTACACAGGATACAAAATTCGTGGAAAATCTTACCGAATTCACTGCTTTAGTATCACTTGGCCGTAAACGATATTGTATTTGTACAATGTGATAAATATACTTTCTAACGCTCGAAATTCCGGTTATAAGAACATGCATTTCTAATTTTCATTGAAGTTTTCACATCCATTCAATAGATCAAACATTTCAAAGGAATAGCGTTAAGAACTACTTGTGACGTTTGGCACGAAATAATGTATCGTAACTCGACTTAAGTAGTAGAAAAATGGCGAAAATAGTGCAGAAATATATAACATTGGCATCCCTGTATATGGAGTTGTATGGAATAAAATGTTAAATGCATATTGAAAAAAGGAGAGAGAACAGTATCATCTGTTCATCACTAAAAGAATATCAATCCTAAGAGTTAATGTTAAAACTCAAGTAACAAATTCCTATGTGATCATCTTGAGCAAAGTTTGGCAAGCTAACTCTCATTTTATAATTCCAAATTGAATTTTAAAAAAAATGTAAAGTATGCTGGAATCAAAAAAAGCAATCTCGCGATATTCGAATGTTAAATTTGAAGTGGGTTTCCAAAGTTGTAATGAGTACCGCAATGGATTTTCACGCTGGCTACCCGGGTTCGAACCCCCGTGTTTCCGATTTTTAAAATCACTTTTTCAGTTTGATTTTACGTTTTTTTCTTAATCGGACGGAAGATCTATCGTTGCTCGCAACGAGTTTCTTTTCTAGTTATTATTATTATTCTTTTTTTTTAGACAAAATTTTGTGCAGGCGATTTCTCGTAAACTATTCGGTGGAATTCAATGAAAATTTCAGGAATAATAGGTCACTATATGAATTTTATAAAAAATTCCGTTTGTTGGAAAATACGCTACCAGTGCCAAGTTATTGGCAATTTCCTGATTTTAAAATGCAATTTTGTCTTCGAATGTTCTCGAAAACGGCTCAAGATATTAACTGGAGACTTGTTAGAGATGATAGACCATGAGTTATAGATGTGCAATTTTGCCTTCGTTTGCGTCGTTAGTACTTCCGGTCGCTACAGGAAATTTCAAATGTGCACTTTTTCAACTTTTTTTGTTTTTCAATATTTTTCTTTGATATTATTAATGCTAATAGAGGCCCTACTGGAAAGGCGTAATATATAATTTATTTTAGAATTGATCAATCCACACACTAGATATTCACATTTAAAAATCTGAAGCGTGTCCAAGATGGCGGGGCGTCTCCCTGAACTCCGCCATTATGCAAGTCGGGTTCTAGAAGGTCAGCTGAGCGTTTAGATGAAAGAAACTTCTACCAAAAAGATTTATGAAATGTAAAGGATTCTTTGGATTTCAACGTCGCAATTACAATGCATTGACTTAATATTCACTATGTTTCTGAAGTATTACTTGACTTCTGTTTGTTTTTCCACGCAGGCTTGTGACATATTAAAGGAATGGAAAAGACAAAAATAAGAAAAACATTTTTTAAAAATATTGTTTATTAAAGGTAATATAAATATTCTTGTAATGAATGCAAGTTATTGAACATAGATAGTATCAGATTCCTTCACCATCGGAGGGCGAGTGTTTTTCTTTTTCTTAAGTGAAACATTCCAGTCTTTTCATGAACGTGTAACTCATCTCCACTTTGGTGGTAAACAGGATACAAAATTCGTGGAAAATCTTACCGAATTCACTGCTTTAGTGTTACTTGGCCGTATAAGATACGATATATTTGTACAGTGTGATAAATATACATTCTTACGCTCAAAATTCCGGTTATAAGAAGATACATTTCTAATTTTCATTGAAACTATCACATCCATTCAATCGATCAAACATTTCAAAGGATAGCGTTACTTGTGACGTTTGGCACAAAATAACGTATCGTGACCCGACTTAATTAGTAGACAAATGGCAACAATAGTGCAGAAATATATAACATTGGCATGCCTGTATATGGAGTTGCATGGAATAAAAAGTTGAATACATATCAAAAAAAGGAAAGAAAACAGTATCATCTGTTCATTACTAATAGAATATCTATCCTAAAAATTACTGTTAAAACTCAAGTAACAAATTCCGATGTGATTATCTTGATCAAAGTTTGGCAAGCTAACTCTCATTTTTTAATTCCAATCTGAATTTTAAAAAAATGTAATGTATGTTGGAATCAAAAAAAGCAATTTGCGATGCTCGAATGTTAAATTTGAAGCGGGTTCACAAAGGTGTAATGGGTACCGCAATGGATTTTCACGTTGGCGACCCGGGTTCGATCCCCCGTCATTCCGATTTTTTAAATCACTTTTTCAGTTTGATTTTACGTTTTTTTTTCTGAATCGGACGGAAGACCTCTCGTTGCTCGCAACGAGTTTCTTTTCTAGTTATTATTATTATTATTATTATTTGTGTTCAGCGGAAGACCCATCTATTCTCCTATTGTTTCTTTTTCACTTTTATTAGGGTCATCCGTTTCCATAGGAAGACCCTTCTATTAATCTTCGATTTCTTTTTCACTGTTATTAGGGTCTTCCGTCTTCAGCGGGAGACCCTTCTATTATTCTATTGTTTCTTTTTCACTGTTATTAGGGTCTTTTATCTTCAGCGGAAGACCCTTCTATTACTCTATTGTTTCTTTTTCACTTTTATTAGGGCCTTCCGTCTTCAGTGGAAGACTCTTTTATTATTCTTCGGTTTCTTTTTCACTTTTATCATTATTTGGGTCTTCCGTCTTCAGCGGAAGACCCTTCTATTATTCTATGCTTCTTTTTTCAATTTTCTTCTCATTATTATTCTTTTAATCTTGGAGACAATGCATTTTTTTAAACAAACAAACTTGACCCTTTGACATGGACCCAAGAGTTTGTCATACATTTAAAAACGTTAACCTTGGTCATAACCTTTGAACAGGTGGTGCTAGGGTTTTATATTACACATTTGTATTTCTTGTGAAAATGTCTTACTTTAGGTACCAACATACTACTAGAAATTGATCTGTATTTGGGAAAGCTTAACCTCCGCTTTGTTGCCATACGTGGACATCTGTGGTTCACAAACAACTGTTTTTGTTTTTGAGGTACCAGATTTTGAAGAGTGTAAGTCAAATATAGAGGATAAAATATTTTTTTTAATGAGCAAGTATGGTAAATCTCATGAGTTTCCTTAAATTACCTTTATAGTTTTTTTTTTACCGATTTGAAGTATTTTTAATTACAGACAAAATCATACTTATTTTTTTTTATTAGAATTTTTTCAAGATCTTCTTTTGTTGAAAATGCCAATATTTTTTTTCGCAAATTGATGCAGTGGTAAGTGTAAACCATATGCATTTGGTTTCGAAGGTTTTGTATGTGAAATGTATGTTTTTCTGTGTGTGTATGAATACTCCAAATAATGAGAATAAAAATCACTGAAATGCAAGTTTTTAATATTTCATATTACAGTATATATACAAAGAAAAAGAAGGTACGACAGTTGCATTTTGCATTTCCGGGAGTGCTTGGGTTAAGGCTTTTTTTTAAATCTTCACTTTTCGTACCGGTGTCAGATAAGTAAGAATAACTAGTTTCTCGGCACAGACCCTCACCAAAGTGCGACTGCCTCGCATAAATTAAACCTGCAATGTAACCAAAAAAGTGAAGAATAGCGACCAGAAACGATTTTGAAGTAAAATAAAATTCAATTAATCATGGTGTAGTGAAGGATATAGAGATTACGAGCAGCATTCAAGATCAAAAATGCATTGTATATAAAACAGTAGCAGATCAAACACATACCTCTAAAACATCACATGTGGGATCAGGTGTCACTGAGGATTGGGCACCGCCTGCCGACCGGTCAAACGACCCGTATGCTCCTTGTCAATATGGGAAAAAACGAAAGAATCCCTCGACAATTACGTGTATAAATAATGGTCTAATAAATAGTATGAAAAACGTCATTCAGTCTTTGACACAATGATACATTGTGCTTGCTGACAAGGTCATTACATCGACCACTGATCTTGTAGGGAATACTCTAAATTAGGTATTATGCGTAACTTCGCGTATTGTCCCTAATTTTGGGTATCTTAACCAAGCCTCCGGTAAAAACGAAAAAAATAAAACAATGGCGCAAAAAGTCAAGAAAAGCATACATGAGAATCCGGGGCGATTATTTTTTTCTTAACCTAATTTTAGTTTATATGCTTGTCTGAAAAGTTTAATATCACAAAATCTGCAGGGGTAGTAAAAAAAACTTAGGTTATTTATTGCTATTGTAATATTTTTTGTGCGTAGTTCGTAAAATTTTGAACATTTTCAGACTCTTTTTTGGAATATCTGAAACCAAAATGAACCAATTAAAACCAGTTTTGATATAGAGAATCTTTAGGCAAAGAGAAACAAAAAATGTTAATATCATGGTTCCTGTCCACTTCCCGGGTAAAGTGCAATCCTTATAAAATCGTCCTTGTAAAACCAGGACTCCAAGCAAACAAAGTGTTAGCAAGATTGTTATAATAATTGTGTCCTCTACCAAAATTGTGAAATTCATTGCCCAAGGGTCAGGGGTTCTTGGGTGTGGGTAAAGCTCTTTTGATCACATTGTAAAAATGCATAAATTCGTTGAAATGTCTTCTCACCTCTACATACAAAATAGATGTACGAGGTATATCAGGCGCGGATCCAGGATTTGGAGTAAGAAGGGGCGCCAAAATTAGGCAAGGGGTCTGGGGGCCGCCTTGAGGCCCCCAGTGGGTCCAGGGCAAAACCCTGGTGGGGGCCCAGGGGGTGAAGCCCCCGTAAGCTCCTGGATTCTAGAGATTTTGAAGGGTAAAAATGAGGTCTACCAAAGCCCTGGTGGGGGTCCAGGGGGCGAAGCTCCTGGATTCTAGAGATTTTGAAGGGTAAAAATGAGGTCTACCAAAGCCCTGGTGGGGGTCCAGGGGGCGAAGCCCCCGGAAGCTCCTGGATTCTAGAGATTTTGAAGGGTGAAAATGAGGTCTACCAAGTAGACATATTTGATTTACGCTAACTTTGACAATTTTAGGGGGGGGGGTGCCGGGTGCGCCCCCCTTTAATCCGCCACTGTATATGGTTATAATGATAAAATTTCATTGCAGAATTTTAAAGTCTTCTCGAGATATCTGAATCAAAAGTTTTTAAACAGGGGGATTTTATAAATTTTGATTCTTACTTTTTGCAACAAGATCTAAAGGAATCTTTCTTAGGCCAAAGGGTGTTGTTATAATATGTTGAAGGTGCGACCGTTAGAGCGACCCCAAACTCTTCTATTGTATTAATTAAGATCGGGCTCTTCAAACCACACGTGACATTTGGTGCGTCTAGACTCTGACGTCACATGACGTCGTATGTAAATTGGAATACCAAGAAAAAAACCTGAACAGTGCTGAAAAATAATGAAAAACGTTTCATTTACTATTTATCTTCAATATGTATCCATTAAATCAAGGCGAGTAAACTTTTTGTTGAACATTTGCCTTTATTCTCGGAGGTACGAAGGTAAAACAAGTGATGCATTGCATTGTTGGTCCAAATTACTGCATGAACAAATTATATCGAATGAATGTGCAGTAACCCGAATTTGCTCTTCGCACAGGCGTTGCTTTAAAAGCTCGCAGTGACGGGCATCTATTTGCGACACTCGCTGCGCTCGCAATAAATTTAGTTGTAAAATCTACAAGGCATGCCAAGAAATCACGCGGAAACGAAAGTAAATAGAAAGACAGAGTGACGGATAGCCAATTTAATACATTGTAACTACCGTGTTCAGTAAAAGCATGGAACAAAAAATTAAAAGGGTGTTGAATAACAATTTAGAGAAGTCGGACACTGCGTCAACTTGCACCTTTTAAACCTTCCGTGTAAATGTCTGAAGACCATTATCTGGCCGTCCGCAGGTAACCACAACCAGGCAGGACCGTCAGACAACCCCCTTTCAGCACATCATGCTATTCAGAACTTGCTGTAAAAACTGCTGCTACAATTGCTGAATGAAAAAAAAAATCAGCTTAAAAGTGCATAAATTGTTCGCAAGAGATGGTATTCCTTCACGATATCCGTACATTGGAAACCCACTAGAATTGCGACGTCGCACAGTACATATTGTTATGCTCCTTGAATTTGGAGGCGATGAAAATGAGATCAACTTGACTTTTCAATTTGCAGCATAGGACATGTTTGATTTTTATCACAACACACTCTAATATCGCTTAAATGAAATAAGGTTTAAACTGAAAACTTATTCATATTATTCTGAATATGCGTTTCTTTTTTTGTTGAATATATATTTTAGAAAAATGTGAAAAATAACATTTATGCCTGCCTGCCCAAATTCCGTATAAGAAGAAGAGTCAACTACCATATAAAGAATAAAAATGGTCATTTATTAAGGAGTACAAATCATAAGAAGTTCACAATACATAATAGCATATAGAAAATCATCAAAGACGTTACACAAAGTACAAAAAATCCAACACTCCTTCAATAAATGACAATAAATCAAAAACCATATATGTACACAAAATACTACAAAACTATCACACATTTGTATCCTGAGAAATGGACTGACTAGTAAAATTATTATGCAACAAAATTTTGGCCATTGAAAGGACTAGATATACAGTATGATCTAAACAAAGCAGTGATATGGGGTGTTCATCTGCCCCAACAAATGGTAGTAATAAAAGAAGGTGGAGGGGAGGGTGGTGGCAGACAGTAAAAATATTGTGGATGTTTACATAATGTAGAATGACTGCGCATGCGCTGACCAGCTAATATGCATAAAGTAAAAGTGCGCATGCGTTAACTAAGAATACCTAAATGTTATTCTAAAGGCAATGTAAACAAAAACATGTGTCCTGGTCATCATGCATAAACTATTTATTGACATAAATTTGTTTTATGCCTGCCTGCCCAAATTCCGTATAAGAAGAAGAGTCAACTACCATATAAAGAATAAAAATGGTCATTTATTAAGGAGTACAAATCATAAGAAGTTCACAATACATAATAGCATATAAAAAATCATAAAAGACGTTACACAAAGTACAAAAAATCCAACACTCCTTCAATAAATGACAATAAATCAAAAACCATATATGTACACAAAATACTACAAAACTATCACGCATTTGTATCCTGAGAAATGGACTGACTAGTAAAATTATATATATTGTTTTTAGATGAAATCCTCGTTTTAGCTGCGTTAGAAATGCCGTTAGTTTCGACACGACACACTCAGAACTATAATCTGGGTCACGAGAATCTAGGTCATTACCCCCGATAAACAGAATGAGGTGCTGCGGGTTGTTGCGTCTGACGGCAGATGAAATCACAGCTAAATGGAGCAATACATAATAGCATATAAAAACATGACACGACATGGAGCAATACTCCAGACGTACATGCCTTAAGTTTACGGGTATCCCCGAAAACAAAGACGAAAATACGGATCAAATGATCTTAAATGTGATCAATAATTATGACCTTGACACAGAAGACGAAAAGATGGGTTTATATCACATCAGTAGATCCCACAGGGTGGGGAAACCCCCAAACAATGACAATCGTCAGGACCAAGGCAAAGGTCAACGTCCCCGTGATATCATTGTGAAGTTCGTATCATACAGAGATCGTGCCCTCATTTATGCCAAAAAAAGTAACTTAAAGCCATTTAACGAAAATGAACAAAACAACTACAAAATATTCGTTAATGAGGCGCTTACCAAGAAACGTGCAGAGCTTCTCTTCCAGACTACACTGCTTGTGAAAAACAAAGCGTTAGAGCAGGCTTGGACTAATGATGGGAACATTCTCGCCAAAACCTTAGCTGGGAAAATAATTACCCTCAGAAGCTTTGATGACTTACTAAAATTTAAACAGCATGGAGACCAGTGCGAGAAATAGCCGCAGCTTTCACTACCACATCCACTCCACTTAAATAAGTCACAAAAATTGTGAAAGCACAAACACATCCACTGCATTCATATGGTATAAGTTGTGAAATTTGTGAGAGCACGAACACATGGCTATTTCCATCTTAGTCCCAAAGACGCTTTAATTTCTGATGGTATTTCCCCGTGTCTAAAAATAGCACATAGTTCATCTTCGTTATTGCAGCCCGGAGGACCGGGCTGCTCTATACATATAAGTTTAAATGTTGGTGTATGGGGATTGGGGTGGGAGTAGTGATTTAAAATTAAAGGTTTTATAAACATTGAAAAGATTGTTAATCAGAATGTTCTTTCCAATTATAAATTACGACATACAAAATATATTTACTTCCATAAAGTGAATCTGTAAAAATATGTATGTTTTTCATATTTAATATATAAAATTGCTTATCATTTATTATCGAAAAAACGACAGGTCCCTTTTTTTAGAACATCGAATTTTACTTCTCGGATAAAAATGTACTCTGCACATTCGTGTTTTATATTCTAAAATTGAAAATTAATACATTTTTAAATATAGATGATGCTTATGTCTAACTTTAATTTATATTTTATACAGCCAACATTTACTTGAGGAATTGATTAAGTTTAAAAATGGTATCGTTTTTGATTGATTTTTATCCGACTACAAGTTTTCAAAATATTCGCGACTATCGTCTCCATTAATTAGACGCACGTCTTTTCACATATATCGAAACGTTTTGATGATCAAAACCCATTTTCATTGTTTACTTTATATGTTTCCCGGGCGACAATTGATGGTTACATCAATGTTTTCTTGTTTTTACCTGTATAACCATACATTAATATTGGTGCTGCTCTGCACTAGCTGCCAGTTTATCAGCATGTCATTTCTACTGAACTACATCCTGTATATATGTTGGTTGTTTGTATGGAATATAATTCAAGATTACATCCAAGCGCTGTACATATGCTTTATTATTCCGAATGTCATATACTGGAACCTGTTTTTGTTCACGTTTCTCTGTTAATGTTTTATGCTCATTATTATTTTTCCTATCCATTTGTAAAATTATATTTTTTTTCTTATCATTTCTCTCTCTCTCTCTCTCTCTGAAAAAATTCCAAATATGTACCAATTTATAATCTACTTTTCATACATTTTCCAATGTTTACATGTACTTGTAATTGTACCTTGACCTATGGAGAGAACGATCATAGGCATTTATGCCTGCTGTTCAATCCATTTCTTTATATGAATAAAATATATTTTAAACTAAATGGTGACCCTTGTTAATAAGTCCTCCGCTTAATCCAAAGAAATTAACTTCTTTTAATCCGGAAATGTCAAAAACGGATTCAGCTGGACGATCTGCTCCAATGAATGATTTCAGTCTTTTCACATGCGAGTCTCCCACTATCAAGGTTGACATCGTCAGTAACAATGCTGTAGGAATAGTTTCACTTGAACATAATAAAGTGGTTGGTCACAAATTTGAGCAGAAGAAATAATTTGTTCAGATTATTAGAATACTAGAGTGTACATTCGTTAACACAGTTTGTTTATCTTTGGTCGTCGCTGCGCGCCATTTGCACTGAGTGATCCTTGAACCGACGCTATCTATTTTTTACGCAAATAGCGATTAATAGTAAGAATTTACCTATGAAATCCAACGCTGTGTATCCTTGGTGCTGATATAATGTTGGTATAGTAGTTCAAAGATTGTTATTTATGACGCACTAGCATATAAAACATCCCTTTACAGACAGTAAAAATATTGTGGATGTTTACATAATGTAGAATGACTGCGCATGCGCTGACAAGCTAATATGCATAAAGTAAAAGTGCGCATGCGTGAACTAAAAAAACCTAGATGTCATGCTAAAGGCAATGTAAACAAAAACATGTGTCCTAGTCATCATGCATAAACTATTTATTGACATAAATTTGTTTTTGGCAAAGTTTTAATCGTAATTGTTGCATAATAAGGAAGTATATTGAAAAATTTAAGATTTTAATGATAAGAGCTGAACACCACTGGGTCCTGGATAGTGGTGGAGGGGAATTTTCATCTCTATCTTTAGTATAAGGTGAATAAATATAGATATGTCTCTGAATATTAGGAAAAGTTGCATTTTTGTTCTAATTGGTAGCTTCATATAAAGAGTCCTATCAAATATAAAGCTTTCTACAATATGTTTCAGAATGTACATGTGTTTGTACAATAATTGCTACAATATTGAGGATAGAGTCTTGTTTTATTTTATAGGAACACTGGTCTGAAAATATATTACTCGAATAATCAAAAAAATGTAGATTATTGCACCTTTCCAGCACATTTTAGATGTCATTGCTATCTAATTATGAAGTATATTGTAAAATTTGAGATGTTAATGACAAGAGCTGGGCACAATTAGCCGGTGTGGACAATGGTTGAGGGGGTTTCCCCTTTCTATTTTTAGTATCACCTAGATGTCTCTGAATATTAGGAAAAAATGTCAGTTTTATGGTAATTTGAATCTTCGTAGAAATGTCTTAACAAATCGCAGCACAGTGAAGGTTACAAATGGAAATATCGGCGATTTTTTAAGATAAAAAATACATACTTTATTAGGATGGGCGATTTTTTTTAAGGATTCGCTGATATCAAAAATATGTAATGTGGTTTATATGTTAGGAACATTTGGATTTTTTATTTAGACTTGTCTTGTGATGTCGACGTCACATGACTTTGACAATTATACTTGCAGTTTAGAGGACATCTATAGATTTTAATATTGCAAGGGCATAACCAATTCGAAAATCTTAGTTTATTTTATAATCTTTTTCAACATTATATGCAGTTTGTGAAAAGTGCTGCGAACCTATATAGATTCCCTTTTTTAATTGGTAAAAATTAATTTCTTGGACGGCAGGTTAAATATTTTGCTGGTCAACTACATTAAATATAGCTATAATTAATTTATTTTCAAGATTTCAAGAGGTTCGCAGCACTTTTCAAATATCTTAATGCTTCTTGAGTTTATGTGTAAAATTTTGACAAGATACATTGAGGGTATGTCCTTGCAATAAATCAATTTATTAGGGCCCTCCCGTTACTTTTTCAATGAATCTGCATGCAAACACACGACAGTATCACTTGTCTGGAGAATGTACGGACAGTTTATAAATAAAATACTAAAATAGACATCACATCCACGTTAACGGCCTTTTATTTAATTGCAAATAATATTTTATTTGAGAACAAAAGACAATTTTCATTGTACAAAATGTGACTTGATCAGCCTCTCACTGTGTACTAACTGCGTCATTTTTGCGAGACGACGTCACATTGACAAGTGCATTGCGATCTGTGCATCGTTTATATACTGTTGTGTGGGATTTAACAAACGACAAAAGTGCATGTAATAGTAAGTTTGTATTTTGTATACAGCTGTTTGAAATAGCAAATAATTTCATTTAGTGGTATTTTGAAGACCTTATATTATGTGTGACGTCATAGTAAACATTTCCCGTACAAATTAGGCCCCGCCTCCTTACTGTAACCTTAACTGTGCTGCGATTTAAAGCTTTCTACAATATGCCTTGGAAATGAACACTTGTTTGTACAATAATTGCCACAATATTTAGGACTGACTCTTGTTTCTTTTAATGGCTACAATTGTCTAAAAAAAAGATTTCTCGAATAATCGAGAAAATGTAGGTTATTGCACCTTTTCAGGTAATGTTGGAAAGATAAAACAGACTGTTATAGACGTTGTGTGACTGACAAATACTTCCAAACTATAAAGTGAAATGCACGCTATCTGAACGGGGCTTCCTTTTGTATTTACAGCACATCCAGTCATATGTAAAAAATTCTCAGCAAATGAAGAAAAATGATAATTTTCCATAAAAGGAGTTTCATTGATAAACGTACATGTATTTACGAAATGTACTGCTGTATGCAATATGTCATGATTGAACAAGAACATCTGGACAATTAATAGTTGATACATTATTGAAGATGGACTCTCTTTTGTTTTTATAGCAACCGTTGTTTAAAAGTAAATCCATTGGGGTAATCAGAAAATATAGATTTTTGCACTGTTTAAGACATTGATAGAAAATTTTAATTGTCTTAATTAGAAACATAATGTTACTGCCAAGCAATAGAAAAAATGACTTAAGGAAAGGATTGCACGGGTCCGTGAAAAAATTCTGCCCAATGAATTTTTCTCATTTTTACATATTACGTTCATAATGTCAATGACACCATTATATCGAAGTATCAAGCATGGTCATCAGGCTTATAAGGAAGTTATGGTTGCCATGGTAACCACCATTTTTTAATCTTTTGATATTTATTAGGTCAATGTTTTATAATGCCATACACGCAACAAAATTGAAGCAAATAAAATATGTTCCTGCAGATATTTAATAATATGCTTTATATTTATTGAAAATAAAAATTGTTTCAGAACCCATTGATAAATGTAGTAGTGCCATTGTTTTGTGGGAAGTATTAATTGTAAATTTGCAGTAATATTTTCAACTCAATAGCAGTTTTTAACGTCTGGACAAAAAATTACCCAATGAATTTTCCCAAAGCTAATATATGCTGCATTAGTCATTATAAGTGACTTATGGTTAAAATATGAAGTAAGGTAATCAGATTCATTTTGAAGCTACACGCATTTCACTACACCCCCCCCCTCCTAGAATATTAAAAAATTTCACAGATTTTCAAATGATGGTTTGTTGTTGGACCTTAAATATGCATAATCTGTTTAAAGACAATCAAGGCCATATGTATAGATAAATAAATACTTTTTTTCTGAAAATCTGGCAGCTGATGCTCATTTTATATGTGAAGCACATTGATTTACTGATCACCGACAGTGGTAACAAAAAAAAACTTTTTTTTTCAAACTCAGTTCTTAATCTCCAAAACATTCATTTTGTTACTATATCAGTATAAATAAATAATATATTATAAACCAGTGCACAGATCTCAAATTATTCTTCATGCTTTGAACACTCAGCGATGTTTCTTCTTAGTGACCTGGAATCGGCGGGGGGGGGGGGGGGGGGGGGGGGGTCAGACATTTGAAGAAATTGAATGAAAAGCGGGGGGTATTTTATAAAACTTGTAACTGCATTATTTATTTTTTTGATAAATGCATTCATCCATAAATAATCTTATTGGCCAAATTATAGTAATTCTAAATATTCACATTTACAAATAGTTTTCCTTCCGATTCTTTTCAAGCAAGAACACTTCATTTTCTCCTGTACATGAATGAGCGCTTTCTCCATTGTGACGTCATAATGACACAATTGACGTCAAAATTATAGATCTACTGTTTTGATTCAAAAATAATCATTAATTGAAATACGCTTTATGATATATGCTGGAGTGAAACTTCTATGTTCATGTCCATGTGATTAAAAATAAAACATTTTTCAAATGTATTCCCATAAGCTTGATAAGTTCACATGTTTCTTTTATTTATTTATGTACATATCTTCCCTGGTATTCTTTCAGAAAAAGTGTGTTGTGTTTCAATACGACGCATAAAACATTTTACAACAATCGTTTACAATATATGTGCGACGATGATTGAATGTTTACACGGTCAATGTCACTGCTGAAAATGCTAAAGATCTTATAGGAGAAAACAAAATCCTCTGCGATATTTTTTTAAAGATATGTCTTCTAGGCATAAGTGGTCTTCGCCGTAACACGTTTATCAAAATCGCGTTCGTTCATCAATATTTATACATGTATCTAGTAAATCACGCCGTCTGAATCTCTTATTGGAAATTATCTTTACATAGATGTGGATGCTATGATAAACAACAACCTTTATAAATAAAATTATAATTTTAAAATGAAGATATAAACCTCAAGATATAAATCAGATTTATTTTTAATGAAATAGATTTCAATGTTCAGAGATTTACAATTTAGATAGACGTGTCAAATCGTAAAACATGCACGTAGATAAAAAATATGATCAACGCTCACCAACACTCTCAGACTAGTCAGTGCATCGTAACAATCTTTAATATCTTGTACTTTCTCTACTTTAAAAAAATAAGCGCAAACATATGACGCTCCTTATTCCGGAAATAGTTACAACAAACGTTCTTTTTTTATTCACCAAATGACGTGATCACGTGACGCCGTGCAATCGCGTCCTTAATTTAAAATGTTTCGAGGGAATTCCCATTCCTATTTTTAGAACAAAAAAGCCTTTGATTCGTCTTAATATATGAGGAATAATTTAACAAGGACTAGATAGAATAAGACACTCCCTGGCCCCTGATTTTGGATGTCTTCCATAATAATGCAAAAGTTATCCATAAAGCCTCTTGTCACCCCAAAAATTATGGAAAATTTTGTAGACTAAATGAATCTTGAAAACGAAATGGAATATGTAATAACAACATATATTCAAGCTCAAATTCTATGTTCACAATGTAATTTTGTAGCAGAGCAAGCTTAGACCTCCAAAAACATTGGCGATTGGATAAAGTGTCATGTAGGAGCGAATTTACCGACTTGTCACATCCGCCATGTGATCCTTATAAAATCCGTAGACAATTCAGTGTTTAAATAATAGCCTAACAATTAGTTTGAAAAACGTCAGTCACCATTTGACTGACGGATAAAATTAATTCCCGACAACGTCATTTCATCGACCATTTAACTTGCGAAATGATTACTCTAAATGAGAATGTACATATGCTTGTTTCATCAACTTGTTTGTCAATTGCTTGCCTGGTTCAAAAACAAAATTCAAAGAAAGAATATGTTCTTGCGTAACGAATTAATTGTGCAATATGCATGTGACAAGGGTACATGTATGCATATGTATATTACCATGTTAGTAAGGGAAGTTGACAATTTGCAGTAATCATGTGTTTAATAAAGTTTTTGCTGGTAAAATAATCATATGACAGATAAGTATAAACTATATTTACAAGTTACCTTCATCTCACAAGCATAAAAAATGATGATTTGCAGTTCTACTTATATTTGAAATATTCGAAATCAATGAGGATAGTAGTATAAGGAGTCCCGCTAGCGCGGAAGATTCTGATTGGCTGAGAGAAAATCACGTGATTTGATTGGTTGAGGGGAAAGGGGGTCAACTGAGTGCAGTCCTAACCCT